>NW_017805745.1:1517492-1528174 GCF_001891065.2 Hippocampus comes | reverse complement strand
TGCTCTCCAGTCTTTCGAAGCAAAGTGGATGGCTAGCTACCGAGGTCAATATGGTGAACAAAAGGTCCCCAGAAAATGAAATAGGCAAACTAAGCAAAAGTGAAATTGACAAATAACTTCCATTCAAGAACATGTCAAAAAAATGAAAACTAACCAACGACAGCTTACGTTTGTCAAACTGCAATTGTTGCAAGAATGGCCTTTCTGCATTGCTGTACAACAGTGCACAAGAAGAAAGGTCAAACAGTCCATTGACAATTGCACTTTATGACACAGTACCCAGTGACTGTCTCTTTCATCTTGCACTCAGCGAATACTGCATGAAAAAAAAAGGAAAACAGGCAAGCATTTTAGGGAAAAAAAACCAATAAACCTGCTTGAAAAACAAAATGAAATATAAAAACTAACTTGAGGGAGAAATCCCAAACTCTGCCGGTTAGCGGTTCATGACAGGACACCTACAAAGAGGAGATTGGTCGCCAGCCAAAGACAGAGCCGATGTAGGCATCCAATTGACGGGTCGCCAGTCAATTTCAAGGCACGGATTGACTTCAAATCAAATGCTCGCCAGTCAAACCACAGTGCTGCCGCACAAAAATAATGAAAACAATTCATAATGACTATTTTCATCATCACCATGAATATAAGAATGATTATTATTAGCAGTCGTACTTGTTGCAGTAGCACTAGTAGTCAGTTTGTTGGTAATCACATGGCCGTGGAAGTAGAACGTCAGCTGATGTGGCTTCACAAATTGAGAAAATCAAATCCGATGTTGTGGCAGCATCGCCGCGTTGGAATACTTATCAGGCTGCGACAATTGCTTTCGACACAGAGGGACACGGTCAGGACGTGTGGGGTGTTAAACTTGACGCTCTTGATGAAAAAGGGCCTCTTCACTTCAAATTTGCTCCTTTAGCCATGTGAGTTGCTTGGTGGTTGCTAAGTGACGGCCACGAGCGACGACGGTCCGATCGGGATTGCGCTTGGGGCTGCGTTACCCCCCCCCACCCCCGTCATGCGTCTGGTGTGGGCGACTCATCTGCATCCCACTCGGCTTTGAATGACTCTCTGTGTGCGCGCTTTGTATTCATCTCATCGCCCGACTGCTCTGTTAATGTCGTGTGTGTGTGTGTCTGTCTGTGTGTGTGCGTCCTTGTGTGTGTGTTTCTGTGTGTGGGCGGGCTTGGAGTGTGAACAGTGCTTATTACATCCACCTTATCTTCCCGGGCCGGGCCAGGTGCTATCGCTGTCACGTGTTCATTTGCTTGTTGTTTCAGAGGAGAGCAGCGAATTGAAATCAGCTGTATGTGTGCAATATACATCGCGCCGCGCTATCTGTGTTTACCAGACCGGGGGAGGCGATGGGAAAGATTTCAGCCGCAAGATGTATGATTTGGGGTTTCTTCAGAGCATCAGGGCATGACCTGTGATTTTTTTTTTGGGGGGGGGGGGGATTTGGTGTTTGTTTGTTTTGTTGGGGGGGGGGGGTGATTTGGTGTTTGTGCGCGAGTGAGTGAGTGAGTGAGTGAGTAAGTGAGTGAGTGAGTGCGAGCGAGCAAGCAAGCGAGCAAGAGTGTGTGGACTGTGTGTATGTGTGTGCAAGAGAGAGTGAGAGAGAAAGAGGGAGAGAAAGTAAGAATGTGTGTGAATGTGTTCTTAAGAGCATGTGAGTGCATGTGTGTGGGAGATTTGTGTTGATGACGTGAGCCCCTTTTGAGCGCCAAAAGATCACCTTTGCATGATTAAACGGGAGAGAGAGGAGGTGCAATGGGAGAAAGTGCTATTCCAACGAGGTGTAAACGATTCCCCTCATTTGGTTTGAAATGAGCTTTATTTGTTTTTGTACAAGGTTTGTCGAGAAGCTAACGAGGGCGACTACAAAAAACATCCCGTCTTTAATTGAAACAATCCATTGTGCACTGATCAATCAGAAATAATAAAATGGTCGGTGGGTTATTACCTTTTCATGATTTCAAGCTCGGCTGTGGAGAAGAGAGGAGTCCCGCAAGGAATCGGATTAAACACGAGCCCAGTTGTTGGAAATGTTTTTAAATCACGCTTTAGGGGATGGGTTTTTTTTCTTTTTTCCCTTCTTCTTTTCATTCATGTATTTTTTAACTGAAATTGGAAAGTTTTTTTTTTTGTTTTTGTTTGGTGTTGTTGGCAGAGCTTCATGAGATATATTGAGTTTGATTTATGTTGTCTTTTAAGTGGTAAATTAAAAAAAGAATAACCAACCGCAAAAAGACCAAAGGCGTTCCATAAATGACATCTTACAACTCCCAACGCTTTTCATGTTGTTTTCAATGAAAGCGCTGAAAGCCTTATCTTAGACATAAAAAAGAATATAGATTCATGAAAGACAGATTTTGAACAGGTTACAATTTCAAGTAGCATGTTAGAACAAAGTCAAACAATTTGTTGCGGGAACGCATGTCCACTGAACGAGTTCCCCCGTAGGAAGTCGGAGAAAATGAATTGGAAGCAGAAACAGTTACAAGCATTACATTTTAAACAAGTTATTTTTTTTTTGACTAACATTCTTGGTGGAAGAAGAAGAAGTCGGATCAGATTTTGTGTATGTTTCTAGGTCCATCTTTGGTGGATTCTGATTGGTGTCATTTTCGGCGCAACTTTCTGATGAAAAATTTTCCTGAAAATTTTGGCTAATTTCTCAATTTTGTTGGATTTTATTTTGTAAAAAAAAGAATTGGGAAACATTTTGGGGGGAATTTCTGGGTGCGTCCTTGATGTTGATTTTTTTGAGGAATATCTTTCCAGAATTTTATTTGAGTCAAATTACAGTGTGAATGTCTGTGAGCAATGAAAGTTTTGGTCAAATTCAGTCTATTTCGGTTAAATTCAACATTTTTTAGGGAATATCATAGAGGTAATGTATTCTGAAAATCTGGGCAAGATTTTTGCTGAAAATCGGGCACGTTCTGATTTGTTATGCATTTTGAGAGGCACATTGTTGCCAAATATGTGGCTCATATTTCACATCTTTGAAGTCCAATTTTAGATCCTTATGCAACAAGGGCTAACTTTGACCAGAATGTTTAATTCAGAACTTTGAATGCATGTTTTCCTCTTAAAATGGGGTTGAATTATGGATTTGTTTTTGCAATTTGAGAGGCATATTGCACCCCAAAATTTGGGTCAAGTTACACATTTTTGTGTAACTTAGGGAACCTTTCCAGGAAACTGCAATCTTCATGTACTGTAACTTTAAAGACAACTTTTCCCTAAAATATTCAATCGAAATGGCTTTTAATTCATTGTTAAGAAGAAGCATATTTTTCAGATTTTTAATCTGACTGTTTTTGTCCAATTAGAGAGGTGTTTATTTTCATTTTTTTCTCCCGAAAAAATTTTGTTGAATTCCACATCTTTCCAACTTCATATTGCTGGCGTCGAGCCGAAACCACCGATGTTACAATTTGATACATTTCACCTTTCTTCACAAAAATCTACTGTTGGTCACTCCACATATGTGGCTTTTATTTGGACAAATGTTTGACCGATCCAAAGTGTTAAAAATGGCTGGGTTTTTTTTTGTTTTTTTTTTGACAATGCAATGTTAATGGGAGAACAAAAATGCAGGTTTTGGGGTCTCCTGAAGAGCGATGATCTTGGAGATACGAGGATTGCGTCCAACGCTAGTGATATACATCATGGGCATCCTGAATCGTACGAGCTCTGGGACATTTGCGAGACTTCACGAAAAAAATGAACGTTTTAACTTTGTTTTTTTTCCCCTCTAGCGTACCCAATGAAGCGGCCCTTCAGCATATGTTCCCGCAAATAACCAGAAAGCCTGGAGGGAGTACAACTGAGATCAACAACATTAGCGCTTGCCGTATCTTATGCAGATGATGCCACGTACGGACGCGAATGAGCCGGCTGCCTTTGAACTGCGGGGGTCAAATATTCAAGCCACAAACCAATAATAAGACTGGCAGATTGCTGGCGCCTAAGAGGAAGTCTATTAAGCTCGTAGATTGTCGGAGGCGTGACCCGCGCTTGGCGCGCACACTCGAGGAATCTGCATGCCGTCTATTTCCATTTCAACTTTGACCCCTCCCGGCGGTCTCGCTCCCCGCCGTCTTGGTCTTCTAAGGCGGCCTCTTCAGTATTCCGACTGCGCCGGCTGCCGATTGTCAATTAAAATGAGAGAACGTTCCGGCAGCCGCCTGCACTGAGCTGCACTTTCCCACCCGGACACCTCCATTACAACATTGCCACTTCCTCATTATCTTACCAGAATAGTCCATTGTATGGCATCCGTTTAAGAGTTATAGAAGGGAAACGACATGAAAAGGAGATAAGACGTGGCGAAAATCACAGCGGTTGATTGCTAAAATACAGTTGGGCCAAAGATTAATCAAGGTTGGTTTCTGTTTTTTTGTTTTTTTTTTAATGGGGGGGGTGCTTCATCCCCACAAAAATCCTTCATATTGGTTCGGTCAAGCAGCCGTCAGTCTGTGGCAAATCAATGCCACTCCTGCCAGCCAATCAGCAAATAAATGTACTTTGTGAAAGAAAGCTCAGCGGAGGTTGTGGCTCTTGCGTCCACAGTCGAAAGGTCTCGGAGATAAAACGGCGAGGGAGTGCATACTTAGACCAAAATAACGATGTTTGGGTACAGCAAATGAAACTTTGCTTGCTGGGCCAAATCAATCAACAATGCTCGTGGGCGCAATTAGAAATGGCGAAGGAGTGCACACACAGACCAAAGGACTCAATTGGGGTGGCAGAATGTAATGACATGAAATAAGTTCAGAGTATACACATGGACCTCCGTAGTCAGACTTTGACCATCTTCATTTTTACTCATGGCTGTACCGGACCAAAAACGTCAATAATTGTGGACAAGTGTGGGGAAATAAATTGGAAATGCTTCCACGGGCCAAATGACTTCAATTCAGACCTAACTTTAGACCTAATGGATCTGCATTTGCTCAAAGGATCCAGTGTAGTGCTCGATGTAGATAAAACGACTAAGGAGTGAGTACATACCGGACCAAATCGACATGCAAACTTCAACCAAACAAACGGACATCAACTCAATGAAACAGCATTGCCTCGAGCCCTCAAGAAAATGAACTTAGCAGGTTTTAGACCGAGATGAAGCGATGAAGGGAGCGCATACATGGACCAAATCACTCCAGTTTGGCTGCGGACAACCAGTACTGGCAATCATATGGACCAAAAGCCTCAATAATAGCGGAAGACTTAATGTGACCAGGGACACAGGGGCTAAATGACTTATATTCCCGACATGCAAACTTCAACCAAACAAACGGACATCAGCTCAATGAAACAGCATTGCCTCGAGCCTTCAAGAAAATGAACTTGGCGTGTTTTAGACCGAGATGAAACGATGAAGGGAGCGCATACATGGACCAAATCACTCCAGTTTGGCTGCGGACAACCAGTACTGGCAATCGTATGGACCAAAAGCCTCAATAATAGCGGGAGACTTAATGTGACCAGGGACACAGGGACTAAATGACCTATATTCCGATGGCCGAATAAACTGTATCTTCGATTTGCTTGAAGATGGAATCAAAGGACTCAATATCGTGCTAGAATGAAATAATATAACTCGAGAGTGCGTACAAGGTTCAACTAATTCAAATTCCGACGCTAATTCTGACCGAACAAACCAGGGCTGGCAATTGATATGGATGAAATGACTCAATAATGGCCAGAGAATGAGAAAATGACTACAAAGTGCAGCAATCAAGCAAAGGGAACGGCCGTTGACTAAATTAGTCGATAGTGGTTATAGTCAAGGATAAAGTGACTAGGGAGTGCATACATGACCAAATGACTCAATTTCAGTTACTAAGTCGACCAGAAAAAAAAAAAGCAGCACCTGCAGCCTTTGAATAAATCAATCGACGATATTTGTATTCTAGGATCAATCGATGATGGAGTGCATACATGAATATAATCACTCAAGTTCAGATGCATACACTGCCCATATAAACTTCTTCCTGTATGTGACTTCGTCCAAAAAAAAAAAAAAAAATGTGGTGGACCGAGATGAAAGGACTCGGGAGTTCATACCTGAAATTTGAAGAAATATTCCTATTACAGTCGGTGACTGTAAATATATGGGACACGTGTTGTACATCACATTACGTCTTGTACATCTGCCACACAGCAGATGCAGCTCAGTCTGATAAGAAGCAGGCAGGCACACACGATCACACACACGCGCACCCACGCGCGTCCAGGCACTCGGCCTTAATGTATCAAGACACAAGGCCAGACAGATGTGACCGGTTTGTTCAAGGCGGCGGGCGGACGTATAGCGCCTCTCACAGCGCCCCATATACATCATATGTTTAAATATAGTTGGAGAGAATGTCTTAGCATTGCACATTTTTGTCCAGCCAAGGAGGCGCTTTGAATGGACGATGTCATCACGCCTAAGAGCTGAAGTGGATGCAAATGGTACACGGAAAAGGTTTTAGGACATTCCGAGAACACAAAAGTACCACGGCTAATGTCCCCGCTCATCTTCTCAGACATTTGCGTGTATTTGTCACACGCGTGAACGCTGACATGCGCTTCAGGTCTGCATGCACTCCCTGGCCACTTTATTGGTAAATCGAAACTCAAAACATCCATGGAAAAGCATTTTAAAAAAAAAAAGCCAAAATTTGAGTGCAGTGATTCTTAAACTGGTTCGAGGAACCGAACCCAACCGGTTCATATGCACATTCACCGAACCCTTTATTCGTGGAAAAATAAAAATGTGATTTTTTTTTTGTTTTTTTTTACAAATTCAAGACATTACAAAAGCACATTTATTAAAAACAAAAAAACGTAAACACAATGAGTATAAGTATAAAGTATACGTTTTTTAATGGTGCATAAAATGAACCAGCCAGTGATGGCCAAGTGGGCGTGTCATAGCTAATTGACATGTTGAGTCGGGTGTGTCTTAACCTCCATGGCAGAGGCTCCGTCGAACCCCTGAGACTGATTCACTGAAACTCGAGGGTTGGATCGAACTCAGGTTAAGAACCACTGTTCTAGTGATAGACTGCAATGACATGACATGGAGCGCATGACTGAAATTGCGATGCAGAGATGCAGATTTAATGACTCCGTCAGAGTGATAGACTGAGATAAAAATCACGTTTGATCAACAGGAAACTGGATCACATCATACCTGTCCTCAAATCACTACAGTGGCTTCCGGCGAGTCAAAGAATAGATTTTAAAATCTTGCTGCTGGTCCATCAACCTCGAAATCATCTTGCAAGATGTACGAGTACCCTACGAAGTATGCGGACCCCTCAGGTCGTCTGAGACAGGTCCCTTGTGTGTTCGCAGAACCAAAAAAGGTGAAGCAGCATTTAGTTGCCATGCTCCTCACCTGAATTATTTTTGGAGAGTTGATCATGATTTGTACAATGTCAAAATATTTTGTTTCAGGCACACGCCCCTTGTCCAAAATGTGACATAGGACGGGTCCACCTTTCCATTAGACTGTTGTGGTTGTTTTCACTTGGCAGAAAAAGGCACATTTCAAAGTGGAAGGAGGATGTGTCGGAAGGAAGCAAAAAATTAATAAATAAATCTTCCGAAGATGCTAATAAGGGGAAAAGCGAGGGTGAGGAAGAAGAGACAGAATAACAATACGTTAGCCTGAGGCGAGCCGGGAAAAAAAGCAGGGCAAAGCCGTGCGGGTGGGTTGCGTAAAGCGGGGGATCAGACGCAGGGCAGCCATCAGACCAAACAGCAGCTCAGGGCCAAAGACTAAATAGTGGAAAAGAAAAGAAAAGAGGGGAAAAAACAACACCACCAACAACAAGAAAAGAAGGCAAAACGACAGCGTGACAACAAGTTTCCTCTGCTCAACGCTTCGATCTGAGCACAATGCCGCACAGGGCAGAAAAGCCCAGACGCTTGATCTGAGTATGCACTCCCGAGTCCTTTCATCTCAGTCCGCTGCCTTTATGGAGTTATTTAGGGCAAGTCTGCTGCCAGTTCAGGTTCACTGGGTTGGATTCTGCATGCCGACGTGAGTCATTCGGGCCGCGTGTGCACTCCTCAGTTAGTTGATCTCAGTCGACCAACATTTGGTTGAAGAATGCTAACAGTACTGGCTAACTTGCTTTTCGGCCTGTCAAGTCCAACCGGAATGGACGAAATGACCTGAGGCTGGAGATGAGGGTTGGAAGGACGGCGTAACCAAGAGAGCGACAGCAGAATCTTGACACCAACCCCCCCAAAAAATACACAGGCAGAGTTCTAGTTAAGGCGAGACAAGCGGCAGGGTGACATTTGAGGGAGGACCGGATGGCTCCAAAGTGGCTGCAGTCATTTGTTCGGGTATGCAGCCGGCGCAATTTCATGCGGTCGAAATTCACATTTACACCTCTGCCACTTAATCCACACGGCCACTGAAAAAAATAAATAAACTGGTGCGAAGAATTGACTCCATCTTATGACATCGAGTGGATGCAGATGCATTTTTTTAAGTCGATGCAAAATGCACCAGGGTCCAGATGATTTTATTTTCGGCCACTACTTGAAGAAATAAAACGGACTAAATTCAACAAAAACTTGTTCCAGTGTCCGCCTTCCCCGAAACAGAGCGTAGTACGCAGAGCAGAAAAGACTGTTTATTGACACCCTCCGACACAGCCCGGTTATTTATGGCTTGCAATAGGAGAGCGTGATCATCATATTGACTGAGCCGTTCCCATCCTAATGGCCCCCTTAAATCTGCGAGAAACGCACTGTATTTTCTGGGCTGACTTACAAGCAAATTAACACTTGCTATATATATATACACGCTTGTGTGTGTGTGTGAAGCAATCAAGGTTTTCCATCACCATCAGCGGGAAACGAGATAGGACGATGCGTGAGGGCGGCGTGCGATGTGCTCCACGTCCATTACGAGAATGATAAAAATCATTTTCAAGAGCAAATGGTGAGCTCGTGAGACCTTAGCGGACCGTGTGATGAGTCTCGGTGTCACTTTGCCTCACACGCCACCAACTGCTGAGTGTGTGCGTGGCGCGTGTGCGAGTGAGACAATGGTCTGGCAGTCATTTTGAGGCACGACAAAGAGTAAAAGGTGCGAGTCACAACAAACAAACACTGCAAACGAGGCGTCTGTTGCCCAGAATGTTAATTGGGTTTCCCTCAGGGGGCTCATTAAATTCACGTCACGTTCTCCGGACACACCATTAGGTACACCTGCATTACAAAATGCCATCCGAGAACAAAACTTCACCAAATGAGGTAAGGAAATGTCAAGCCGTTTAAAAAAAAAAAAAAAATTTAATAAACATATATGGAATAATATGACGATTCAGTTGTAATTTTAAAAGATACAAGACTGCGTTTTTCAATGAGTGATGTAAAAATGTAAAACTCTTTATTTTCTTCAGCTGACACTGTCAATGTTGGTTTATTTGGTGTAAGCGCTGTATGCATCTGAACATGGCTCATTTCGTCGCTGTCTGCACTCCCGAGTCATTTTATCTCGGTTTACAACCATAATTGGGTCTTTTGTGTCCAAGTCGGTGGTCCAGTGGTTAGCGCGTCGACCTCACGGCGCAGAGGTACCGGGTTCGATCACAGCTCCGGCCTCCCTGTGTGGAGTTTGCATGTTCTCCCCGTGCCTGCGTGGGTTTTCTCCGTGTACTCCAGTTTTTCCTCCCACATTCCAAAAACATGCATGGCAGGCTGATTGAACACTCCAAATTGTCCCGCGAGGTGTGAGTGTGAGCGCGAATGGTTATTTGTCTCTGTGTGCCCTGTCGCAGTGTTGGCCTGGCAACCGGTTCAGGGTGTCCCCCGCCTACTGCCCGATGACGGCTGGGATAGGCTCCGGCACCCCCCGCGACCCTTGTGAGGATAAAGCGTCATGGAAAATGGATGGATGGATGGTGTCCAAGTCTCCAGCCAGTGCCGGATAATTTGGTCTCAAATATGCATTTAAACTTGGATCATTTGCTCCGTGTATGCACTCCCTTGACATCTTATCTAAGTCTGCCGCCATTTTCACGTCTATTCATCCAAAGTCGAGCCACGTTGATTCATCCGATCTTGGTAAATATGCATTGAGCCCATGTGTGCACTCCCGAGTCATTTTATCTCAGCTCAAAACTGTAACAGGGTCATTGCCTTCAAGTCTACGTAGACTTTGCTGGTTAATTTGCTCTAATTATGCGTTTCAACTTGTATCATTAGATCCGTGTATGCGCTCCCTCCATATTTTATTGAAGTCTGCCTCTATTATCAAGTTTTGATTGAGCCACGCGCCTTGATCTCACCTCAATATGCATCTGAACTTGGGCCACTTATTCAATGTATGCACTCCCTTACCAGTTTTCCACGGTCCGACACCATTCTGAAGTATTTTGGTCCGAGTGTACTGCCAACGTTAGTGAAGTTGATCTCAATATGCATCATAGCGTGGGCTATTTGGTTCCGCTATGCACTCCTTTGTTATTTTATCACGGTCCACCACCGTGACGGAGTCGTTTGGCCAAAGTCTGTGTGGCTGTATCGATGGCGCACATGATGGGGAAACCCGAGACTGGATTCTGATCATTTCATTTCCAAGCCTTGCCACCCCACTTCCCTTCCCCAGGCCTCCAAACAACCCACTTTCCACCCCTCCCGGAGGCTGCCGCACCCCA
>NW_017805745.1:1498058-1505738 GCF_001891065.2 Hippocampus comes | reverse complement strand
AGATGTGACCGGTTTGTTCAAGGCGGCGGGCGGACGTATAGCGCCTCTCACAGCGCCCCATATACATCATATGTTTAAATATAGTTGGAGAGAATGTCTTAGCATTGCACATTTTTGTCCAGCCAAGGAGGCGCTTTGAATGGACGATGTCATCACGCCTAAGAGCTGAAGTGGATGCAAATGGTACACGGAAAAGGTTTTAGGACATTCCGAGAACACAAAAGTACCACGGCTAATGTCCCCGCTCATCTTCTCAGACATTTGCGTGTATTTGTCACACGCGTGAACGCTGACATGCGCTTCAGGTCTGCATGCACTCCCTGGCCACTTTATTGGTAAATCGAAACTCAAAACATCCATGGAAAAGCATTTTAAAAAAAAAAAGCCAAAATTTGAGTGCAGTGATTCTTAAACTGGTTCGAGGAACCGAACCCAACCGGTTCATATGCACATTCACCGAACCCTTTATTCGTGGAAAAATAAAAATGTGATTTTTTTTTTGTTTTTTTTTACAAATTCAAGACATTACAAAAGCACATTTATTAAAAACAAAAAAACGTAAACACAATGAGTATAAGTATAAAGTATACGTTTTTTAATGGTGCATAAAATGAACCAGCCAGTGATGGCCAAGTGGGCGTGTCATAGCTAATTGACATGTTGAGTCGGGTGTGTCTTAACCTCCATGGCAGAGGCTCCGTCGAACCCCTGAGACTGATTCACTGAAACTCGAGGGTTGGATCGAACTCAGGTTAAGAACCACTGTTCTAGTGATAGACTGCAATGACATGACATGGAGCGCATGACTGAAATTGCGATGCAGAGATGCAGATTTAATGACTCCGTCAGAGTGATAGACTGAGATAAAAATCACGTTTGATCAACAGGAAACTGGATCACATCATACCTGTCCTCAAATCACTACAGTGGCTTCCGGCGAGTCAAAGAATAGATTTTAAAATCTTGCTGCTGGTCCATCAACCTCGAAATCATCTTGCAAGATGTACGAGTACCCTACGAAGTATGCGGACCCCTCAGGTCGTCTGAGACAGGTCCCTTGTGTGTTCGCAGAACCAAAAAAGGTGAAGCAGCATTTAGTTGCCATGCTCCTCACCTGAATTATTTTTGGAGAGTTGATCATGATTTGTACAATGTCAAAATATTTTGTTTCAGGCACACGCCCCTTGTCCAAAATGTGACATAGGACGGGTCCACCTTTCCATTAGACTGTTGTGGTTGTTTTCACTTGGCAGAAAAAGGCACATTTCAAAGTGGAAGGAGGATGTGTCGGAAGGAAGCAAAAAATTAATAAATAAATCTTCCGAAGATGCTAATAAGGGGAAAAGCGAGGGTGAGGAAGAAGAGACAGAATAACAATACGTTAGCCTGAGGCGAGCCGGGAAAAAAAGCAGGGCAAAGCCGTGCGGGTGGGTTGCGTAAAGCGGGGGATCAGACGCAGGGCAGCCATCAGACCAAACAGCAGCTCAGGGCCAAAGACTAAATCGTGGAAAAGAAAAGAAAAGAGGGGAAAAAACAACACCACCAACAACAAGAAAAGAAGGCAAAACGACAGCGTGACAACAAGTTTCCTCTGCTCAACGCTTCGATCTGAGCACAATGCCGCACAGGGCAGAAAAGCCCAGACGCTTGATCTGAGTATGCACTCCCGAGTCCTTTCATCTCAGTCCGCTGCCTTTATGGAGTTATTTAGGGCAAGTCTGCTGCCAGTTCAGGTTCATTGGGTTGGATTCTGCATGCCGACGTGAGTCATTCGGGCCGCGTGTGCACTCCTCAGTTAGTTGATCTCAGTCGACCAACATTTGGTTGAAGAATGCTAACAGTACTGGCTAACTTGCTTTTCGGCCTGTCAAGTCCAACCGGAATGGACGAAATGACCTGAGGCTGGAGATGAGGGTTGGAAGGACGGCGTAACCAAGAGAGCGACAGCAGAATCTTGACACCAACCCCCCCAAAAAATACACAGGCAGAGTTCTAGTTAAGGCGAGACAAGCGGCAGGGTGACATTTGAGGGAGGACCGGATGGCTCCAAAGTGGCTGCAGTCATTTGTTCGGGTATGCAGCCGGCGCAATTTCATGCGGTCGAAATTCACATTTACACCTCTGCCACTTAATCCACACGGCCACTGAAAAAAATAAATAAACTGGTGCGAAGAATTGACTCCATCTTATGACATCGAGTGGATGCAGATGCATTTTTTTAAGTCGATGCAAAATGCACCAGGGTCCAGATGATTTTATTTTCGGCCACTACTTGAAGAAATAAAACGGACTAAATTCAACAAAAACTTGTTCCAGTGTCCGCCTTCCCCGAAACAGAGCGTAGTACGCAGAGCAGAAAAGACTGTTTATTGACACCCTCCGACACAGCCCGGTTATTTATGGCTTGCAATAGGAGAGCGTGATCATCATATTGACTGAGCCGTTCCCATCCTAATGGCCCCCTTAAATCTGCGAGAAACGCACTGTATTTTCTGGGCTGACTTACAAGCAAATTAACACTTGCTATCTATATATACACGCTTGTGTGTGTGTGTGTGTGTGAAGCAATCAAGGTTTTCCATCACCATCAGCGGGAAACGAGATAGGACGATGCGTGAGGGCGGCGTGCGATGTGCTCCACGTCCATTACGAGAATGATAAAAATCATTTTCAAGAGCAAATGGTGAGCTCGTGAGACCTTAGCGGACCGTGTGATGAGTCTCGGTGTCACTTTGCCTCACACGCCACCAACTGCTGAGTGTGTGCGTGGCGCGTGTGCGAGTGAGACAATGGTCTGGCAGTCATTTTGAGGCACGACAAAGAGTAAAAGGTGCGAGTCACAACAAACAAACACTGCAAACGAGGCGTCTGTTGCCCAGAATGTTAATTGGGTTTCCCTCAGGGGGCTCATTAAATTCACGTCACGTTCTCCGGACACACCATTAGGTACACCTGCATTACAAAATGCCATCCGAGAACAAAACTTCACCAAATGAGGTAAGGAAATGTCAAGCCGTTTAAAAAAAAAAAAAAAATTTAATAAACATATATGGAATAATATGACGATTCAGTTGTAATTTTAAAAGATACAAGACTGCGTTTTTCAATGAGTGATGTAAAAATGTAAAACTCTTTATTTTCTTCAGCTGACACTGTCAATGTTGGTTTATTTGGTGTAAGCGCTGTATGCATCTGAACATGGCTCATTTCGTCGCTGTCTGCACTCCCGAGTCATTTTATCTCGGTTTACAACCATAATTGGGTCTTTTGTGTCCAAGTCGGTGGTCCAGTGGTTAGCGCGTCGACCTCACGGCGCAGAGGTACCGGGTTCGATCACAGCTCCGGCCTCCCTGTGTGGAGTTTGCATGTTCTCCCCGTGCCTGCGTGGGTTTTCAGATGTGACCGGTTTGTTCAAGGCGGCGGGCGGACGTATAGCGCCTCTCACAGCGCCCCATATACATCATATGTTTAAATATAGTTGGAGAGAATGTCTTAGCATTGCACATTTTTGTCCAGCCAAGGAGGCGCTTTGAATGGACGATGTCATCACGCCTAAGAGCTGAAGTGGATGCAAATGGTACACGGAAAAGGTTTTAGGACATTCCGAGAACACAAAAGTACCACGGCTAATGTCCCCGCTCATCTTCTCAGACATTTGCGTGTATTTGTCACACGCGTGAACGCTGACATGCGCTTCAGGTCTGCATGCACTCCCTGGCCACTTTATTGGTAAATCGAAACTCAAAACATCCATGGAAAAGCATTTTAAAAAAAAAAAGCCAAAATTTGAGTGCAGTGATTCTTAAACTGGTTCGAGGAACCGAACCCAACCGGTTCATATGCACATTCACCGAACCCTTTATTCGTGGAAAAATAAAAATGTGATTTTTTTTTTGTTTTTTTTTACAAATTCAAGACATTACAAAAGCACATTTATTAAAAACAAAAAAACGTAAACACAATGAGTATAAGTATAAAGTATACGTTTTTTAATGGTGCATAAAATGAACCAGCCAGTGATGGCCAAGTGGGCGTGTCATAGCTAATTGACATGTTGAGTCGGGTGTGTCTTAACCTCCATGGCAGAGGCTCCGTCGAACCCCTGAGACTGATTCACTGAAACTCGAGGGTTGGATCGAACTCAGGTTAAGAACCACTGTTCTAGTGATAGACTGCAATGACATGACATGGAGCGCATGACTGAAATTGCGATGCAGAGATGCAGATTTAATGACTCCGTCAGAGTGATAGACTGAGATAAAAATCACGTTTGATCAACAGGAAACTGGATCACATCATACCTGTCCTCAAATCACTACAGTGGCTTCCGGCGAGTCAAAGAATAGATTTTAAAATCTTGCTGCTGGTCCATCAACCTCGAAATCATCTTGCAAGATGTACGAGTACCCTACGAAGTATGCGGACCCCTCAGGTCGTCTGAGACAGGTCCCTTGTGTGTTCGCAGAACCAAAAAAGGTGAAGCAGCATTTAGTTGCCATGCTCCTCACCTGAATTATTTTTGGAGAGTTGATCATGATTTGTACAATGTCAAAATATTTTGTTTCAGGCACACGCCCCTTGTCCAAAATGTGACATAGGACGGGTCCACCTTTCCATTAGACTGTTGTGGTTGTTTTCACTTGGCAGAAAAAGGCACATTTCAAAGTGGAAGGAGGATGTGTCGGAAGGAAGCAAAAAATTAATAAATAAATCTTCCGAAGATGCTAATAAGGGGAAAAGCGAGGGTGAGGAAGAAGAGACAGAATAACAATACGTTAGCCTGAGGCGAGCCGGGAAAAAAAGCAGGGCAAAGCCGTGCGGGTGGGTTGCATAAAGCGGGGGATCAGACGCAGGGCAGCCATCAGACCAAACAGCAGCTCAGGGCCAAAGACTAAATCGTGGAAAAGAAAAGAAAAGAGGGGAAAAAACAACACCACCAACAACAAGAAAAGAAGGCAAAACGACAGCGTGACAACAAGTTTCCTCTGCTCAACGCTTCGATCTGAGCACAATGCCGCACAGGGCAGAAAAGCCCAGACGCTTGATCTGAGTATGCACTCCCGAGTCCTTTCATCTCAGTCCGCTGCCTTTATGGAGTTATTTAGGGCAAGTCTGCTGCCAGTTCAGGTTCATTGGGTTGGATTCTGCATGCCGACGTGAGTCATTCGGGCCGCGTGTGCACTCCTCAGTTAGTTGATCTCAGTCGACCAACATTTGGTTGAAGAATGCTAACAGTACTGGCTAACTTGCTTTTCGGCCTGTCAAGTCCAACCGGAATGGACGAAATGACCTGAGGCTGGAGATGAGGGTTGGAAGGACGGCGTAACCAAGAGAGCGACAGCAGAATCTTGACACCAACCCCCCCAAAAAATACACAGGCAGAGTTCTAGTTAAGGCGAGACAAGCGGCAGGGTGACATTTGAGGGAGGACTGGATGGCTCCAAAGTGGCTGCAGTCATTTGTTCGGGTATGCAGCCGGCACAATTTCATGCGGTCGAAATTCACATTTACACCTCTGCCACTTAATCCACACGGCCACTGAAAAAAATAAATAAACTGGTGCGAAGAATTGACTCCATCTTATGACATCGAGTGGATGCAGATGCATTTTTTTAAGTCGATGCAAAATGCACCAGGGTCCAGATGATTTTATTTTCGGCCACTACTTGAAGAAATAAAACGGACTAAATTCAACAAAAACTTGTTCCAGTGTCCGCCTTCCCCGAAACAGAGCGTAGTACGCAGAGCAGAAAAGACTGTTTATTGACACCCTCCGACACAGCCCGGTTATTTATGGCTTGCAATAGGAGAGCGTGATCATCATATTGACTGAGCCGTTCCCATCCTAATGGCCCCCTTAAATCTGCGAGAAACGCACTGTATTTTCTGGGCTGACTTACAAGCAAATTAACACTTGCTATATATATATACACGCTTGTGTGTGTGTGTGAAGCAATCAAGGTTTTCCATCACCATCAGCGGGAAACGAGATAGGACGATGCGTGAGGGCGGCGTGCGATGTGCTCCACGTCCATTACGAGAATGATAAAAATCATTTTCAAGAGCAAATGGTGAGCTCGTGAGACCTTAGCGGACCGTGTGATGAGTCTCGGTGTCACTTTGCCTCACACGCCACCAACTGCTGAGTGTGTGCGTGGCGCGTGTGCGAGTGAGACAATGGTCTGGCAGTCATTTTGAGGCACGACAAAGAGTAAAAGGTGCGAGTCACAACAAACAAACACTGCAAACGAGGCGTCTGTTGCCCAGAATGTTAATTGGGTTTCCCTCAGGGGGCTCATTAAATTCACGTCACGTTCTCCGGACACACCATTAGGTACACCTGCATTACAAAATGCCATCCGAGAACAAAACTTCACCAAATGAGGTAAGGAAATGTCAAGCCGTTTAAAAAAAAAAAAAAAATTTAATAAACATATATGGAATAATATGACGATTCAGTTGTAATTTTAAAAGATACAAGACTGCGTTTTTCAATGAGTGATGTAAAAATGTAAAACTCTTTATTTTCTTCAGCTGACACTGTCAATGTTGGTTTATTTGGTGTAAGCGCTGTATGCATCTGAACATGGCTCATTTCGTCGCTGTCTGCACTCCCGAGTCATTTTATCTCGGTTTACAACCATAATTGGGTCTTTTGTGTCCAAGTCGGTGGTCCAGTGGTTAGCGCGTCGACCTCACGGCGCAGAGGTACCGGGTTCGATCACAGCTCCGGCCTCCCTGTGTGGAGTTTGCATGTTCTCCCCGTGCCTGCGTGGGTTTTCTCCGTGTACTCCAGTTTTTCCTCCCACATTCCAAAAACATGCATGGCAGGCTGATTGAACACTCCAAATTGTCCCGCGAGGTGTGAGTGTGAGCGCGAATGGTTATTTGTCTCTGTGTGCCCTGTCGCAGTGTTGGCCTGGCAACCGGTTCAGGGTGTCCCCCGCCTACTGCCCGATGACGGCTGGGATAGGCTCCGGCACCCCCCGCGACCCTTGTGAGGATAAAGCGTCATGGAAAATGGATGGATGGATGGTGTCCAAGTCTCCAGCCAGTGCCGGATAATTTGGTCTCAAATATGCATTTAAACTTGGATCATTTGCTCCGTGTATGCACTCCCTTGACATCTTATCTAAGTCTGCCGCCATTTTCACGTCTATTCATCCAAAGTCGAGCCACGTTGATTCATCCGATCTTGGTAAATATGCATTGAGCCCATGTGTGCACTCCCGAGTCATTTTATCTCAGCTCAAAACTGTAACAGGGTCATTGCCTTCAAGTCTACGTAGACTTTGCTGGTTAATTTGCTCTAAGTATGCGTTTCAACTTGTATCATTAGATCCGTGTATGCGCTCCCTCCATATTTTATTGATGTCTGCCTCTATTATCTATTATTAAGTTTTGATTGAGCCACGTGCCTTGATCTTATCTCAATATGCATCTGAACTTGGGCCACTTACTCAATGTATGCACTCCCTTACCAGTCTTCCACAGTCCGACACCATTCTGAAGTGTTTTGGTCCGAGTGTACTGCCAACGTGAGTGAAGTTGATCTCAATATGCATCAGAGCGTGGGCTATACACTCCTTTGTTATTTTATCACGGTCCACCACCGTGACAGAGTCGTTTGGTCAAAGTCTGTGTGGCTGTATCGATGGGGCAAATGATGGGGAAACCCGA
>NW_017805745.1:1466756-1497957 GCF_001891065.2 Hippocampus comes | reverse complement strand
GGAGTGTACTCAGTCTGCGATGGCAAAACTCCCAACGGCTGGAGTGAAACACGGCCTACCTTTTGGGCTGTCGATGACAAAGTTGCCCTCCTCGTTTCCCGAGGCGATGCGGTACGTGATCCCGTCTCCGTCGGGATCCTTAGCCAGCACGGTAGCCACCAGCGTGTTCGGCCCGGCGTCCTCCGACACGAACGTCCGGTAGCTGAAAGAGAAAGCACGATAAAATACACCATTGACATAGTGGGTGTACAATTCTCATGTTTATATTTATCTCTTTGTTTAGCAGCTTTCTGGAGTCATTTACTGCCAGGACAGATTTGGTCTGGGAGTAAACTCTTCTCTTGGACCATATAACCCCGCCCCTATAAAAGTGTTGCAATTTTTTGGGGGGGTGCCTGATGATTTACTGCTGTCCGATGTCAACAGGACTGCTGCGAAGAAGATAGTTGAAGACAACAAAGCTAGCAGCGGGCTAACACTTACAAAGAGTCCTGTACCTGGGCACACATTTGTTATGTTGTGTGGCGAGAACAGAAACACAGCTTGGAGCTAAAAAGCTGCCGGGAATGCAAAAAGACTCACAGCTGGAAGCGGGTTTTATGTATTTATTTGTAAAAAATAAATAAATAAGAAGCTTTCTGTTCGAGCGCCCACTTCTTGGTTCCAACTGTGAGCCGCAGGTGTTAAAGAAAATCGGGAAGTAAGAGAGTGGTAAAAAAGAACCTTTCGGTGGCAGGCTCCGAGGAGACACACGAGTCAGACTCGGGATGAAGCAGTAAGAGTCAGTCTAAAGCCTAATATCAGCACAGAACGCCCGGCATATACATTAGCGGATGTTTGCAGGTAATCGTTTGCGCGCTTTCAAGAGGGGGGGGAGACTCGCCTTTCACATGCATTTTTCATCAGCTCCCTTTGCCTTAGCCAGCAAAGTTTGGTTGGCCCGCTTGAAATTCCCTTCAGTTTTGTCTCCGCGTCTTGCTCGACACTTTGAACTGCCGCTTTGAAGCCTCGCCGGGCGTACACTTGGGCCCCCCAAGCCCGAGAGGGCGGCCCGTACGGAGGACGCATCCCAATGTTGCTCGACGTATCGAAATAATTAGCTGAGCTAAAAAAGAGCAAGACCGAGATAGGCTTGTCACAGAAGAATCGTGTTTAAATCTCGTTTTTGATGGATTATTCCATCGAGTATGAGGGAAAACCATTTTATTTTGCACGGCACTTTACAATCAAATCTTTTTTTCCCCCCATAGAATTTTAACCACTATTTAGGTGGTTGAGATTCCCTGGCACAATCACAGTACGGCAAGAGAGGCGGGACATATTTCATTGGTCAGAGATTTCCACCGAGTGTTTGTATATCTGGAAAAGCAGAGCCATTTTGAGTGGCGATGGTCAACGTCTCGTAGGTTAATCCAACCCGACAGCGCAATGACCTCACATTCAACATGAATAAACCCTGCACTGTTTTTTTTTCTTTTTGGGGGTGGGGAGCCGACACGTGTGGGCGATCACTTCAATTCACTGGGCTCAATGCGGACGGCCTGGCGCCTTTGGACCCTGTGCACGTCTCTAATTTGTCCTGATCGATGTTGCAATCAAATGAAAAGCGCCTCGGACATACACCAGCACACACTAATTACTTTTTAACCCCTTTTTGTGCGTGCAAATTTGTTTTTGTCGCACGCTGCCTCAGCCTGCGGAAAAAAAAGAAGCCTCCCGTGGGCCCGCGGAAATTAATTACTGAATTTAATTATTGACTTCATTTGCTTTGTGGAATTGGAGGCCAATGGTTAGCAGGCGACAACTGGCCTCCGAAAGAAAAGGGGTGGGGGGGGGGGGATGAGATCGCTGATTGCGGCTTTCATCTGGACCGCCTCATCCTGTGAGGTCTTAACGAATCAACAGGCAGCTGGCGGTGAATTGTCACTTGTGGAAAATGAGCGCCACTTAGCGTCACAAGAACATATTCATCGGGTAGAAAGGTGAATAAAGTTACAAAGACGTTTTATGACCAGTTGCGAATCTGTTCACAGTCCACGTATGAAAATAATAATTTGACCAAAAACGATGGCGCACGCGCACTATGACTCTCTATCACGCAACAGAGGAGAGCCAGAGAGGGAGAACAACCTCACACTCGATAGACGGTGCTACAATAATTCCTCCAAGTTGGACAAAGGGTTGTCGTTTCTCATGGGAGATCTGATCCTCATCAAACGAGGCGCATTGCTCATTTTGTGGCACACAGAATTTGGAATCCATAAGAGTCTTGGTTGACACGGGACCAAAATCCCCCAGACTTTGAGGCCAGCTTGAAAATTCTAAGACATTGCATTGAAAAATTGTCTTTTGCCTTCAGCTCTCCTCCACGTCGCTGGAATCGAGGCGGTTGCTCTTTGGAAGCAATCTTTGATGCATTGCAGGACTACCGCAAACATTTGATGACGTCTTGAGATTTCTCAGGGAAACGCTGGCGTGAATCCGCGACGTCTCCACGGGAGAGAAACATACCGTGACATTTAGCAACTGGACAAGGAGAATCAAAGGCCCGACCTCGTCGACCGCATTCACGCCATCTCTTCTATTCTATCCGAAATGTATATGGAAATGAGTTTGTTGGTGTGTGGGGCGGAGCGGTAACCACGGCAACAGCTGTAAATTGGCGGCCAAGTCAGCGGTGGTCCGCCAATGGGAGGGGGTGACAGCTCAAAGAGGCACCGCTGGCGACCTGTCATTCGGCAGGAGGCGAAGACAGACGCATGCTGATCATTTCAGCTACGTGCCGTCACTGACTCAACCCCCCCCCCTCCCCTCCTCCCTCCAAAATAAATAAAACGCAACCTTAAGAAAGGTCCATCATGACATCTTGCCGGGGCCACTCGTCATGCAGAAGGTGGTTTTATTGCTTCGGTTCTTCCTTTTTGTTGACTCCTTTTGAGCTGTCTGTCAACGCCAAGAAGCCGGCAGATGTTGTCTCTCTTGTCCTCTTCTGGCTGTGATTGCTTTTGTTGAATTTGTTGCAGTTGTTGTTGCGCGTTTGTAATTGATTTGGTTTCCTCTTTCAGCACTGCCCATTTCCTCCACAATTCGTTTCAGGGTTTTCATGATCGTTTTTATTTCGTTTTGTTATTGTGCTTTTCAAGTTCAGGTTTTTTGGGGTTTTTTTTTCAAAAACGGTTCATTTTTCTTTTGATTTTGGTAGTTTTATTATTCAGATTTTTTTTAATACATGGATTGTTTGTTAAGCGTAAGATTTTTAAAAAGTTTATTGTGCAATAAAATGAACTGCTTTAAAATGAGAATTTATTTCATCCATGATTAAAAGATGACGTCACGACAAGGTCGACAACTGATGAAGTTGAACGGAGTGACGTAAAACTCTGGAATTTCACTTTGAATTTGGTGAACATTTCTTCTTATTATCGTCTCTTCAAAATTCGGTCTTGTGACCATGATGCCCCATGAGATTCGCACCAAGGTTAGAGGGGGCGTAGATGATTTTGTCCACATTTCCCTTCATTTGGCACTGATTAAATAAGAGTTTGAACAAAGGCAGCAATTAGTTGTTGTTGTTTAATTTATTTTTTTTAGTTGAATATGCAGTATTTGTGAAGGGTGAGATTAAAAAGGTATTGTGTACCAAAGTAAAATGCTTGAAATCAAATTTGCAGTGATTAAAAGATGAGTTTCATCCACAATTTATGAAGTGTCAAGGTGTAGAATTCTGCGTCTCGCAAAGAATTTTATGAAAACTACCTGTTACTGCAGCCTCACAAAACGGAGTTCAGAAAGTGACGTCGCAGCAAATTTGCACCAAATTTAGAGTAGACTGACCTTGCTTCTTCTGTACGACCATAACGCAATACCGATATAAACACTTTCAAAATGAAGCCCGAAAGCTCATGCTGCTGTTTTTGCTTCTTATTGTCAGTCGGTCGGTCGGTCCCCACTCCAAGCAAGTCCCAGCAGGTGTCATTGCTGTTGCCTTTTGGTGCTGCTTACTGTGATCTCTCTTCATCCTGCCTGCGCCCTCTCAAACGACATCCTAGCAGGTGCTTTTGATGTTGCTGTCTTTTGTCATTCTTTTTTTTATCGTCCGTCTTCTCTCCGCCTTTCCACTCTCAAGCTACATACCAGCAGGTGTTAACTCTTGTTGTCTGACACCAAATGTGTGTGTGTGCGTATGTGTGTGTGTGTGCGTGCATGCGCATTGTATTGAATTGTCCAGTGCCGTTATCTATTTAATTCCAGCATCTGCAGTGGCAGGTTGAATTCTACACAGGGAGAAAGGGGAACCATTATTCCGCTGACATTAAATCAATAGAACTGCACACATATATACACACACACACACACACACACACACACACGCGCGCACACACACACACACACGCACACATGTGCACTCGCTACAGAAACAATGTCAGTACACGTGCGAATCAGATGCACCATGCATGAATGCACTTTACAACTGCATCGGAGTCTTCTCTAAGATTGACACCAAACAGTCCCACACACGCACACACACGCGCACACACACACACACACACACACACACACACACACACACAACGAGGTCTCCTGAGGCTGCGGGTGGGCATGGCTGATTGACCCCAGCTCACCACTTCTGTCTGGCTCTCTGCCAGAAAATCAGCCAATTAAAAAAGATGCCAGTGCCGCAGCGGCACCGGAGGGGGTGGGGGCGGGACGGGGGCGATTGGGAGGCTAGGAAACGGGCATTGTGGGTAATGGCAGCTGCACACAGATCCAAAGCGCAAAGCAGCTGCGAGGCGCTGACCCGACGGCGGAGCTGGCCGCCTCTCACGCTCGCCGTCAGTCACACGACGCTTGCTGTGATGATCTTGTGATTCGTTCCCGTTGCTCATGCGCAAAGAAATGTTGTGACGAAGCAAGATTGGATGACTTGCTTAAGCCAAGTCGGGAATTGACTTTCAAGGACTGTGTTTTTGGTCCGGTTGGGAAAAGAAAATGAATGCAGGCAATGCAGGAGAGACCTGAGTGGCGATACGTTACTCACACGTGCTGCGAGAACCCTGGCGGCTCATCGTTGACGTTGGCCATGCGCACCCGGACGGTGGCCGTGCCGGTGCGTGCCACCTCTCCCTTGTCCACTGCCATCACCACAAACTCGTACAGGTGGTTGGGCCTCTCGTAGTCCAGCGGCCCCGCCGGGAAGATGGTGCCGTGCGGCGATACCGTGAAGTCGGAACTCAGCGTGTAGTACGTCAGCTCTGCGTTCTTCTCCGAGTCGCAGTCGCTGGCAGAAACTGAACGTTCAGACACAAAAAAAAAATAAAAAATGGACAGTCAGTCAAATGGTAGCTCAAACAATTACAGAAGCAGCGTACACTGGGAAAAAAAATCATTCAGACATGTGCAGCTCTGGTAATAATAACAAAAGCAATGCAAAGAAAGGTCATAAACATTAAAAGCAGAAGCTAAAAAAAAATAAAGGCAACACAGTAAGGGACAATTAAAGACCACAATAATCATAAAATCCAATGGTAATTCATTTATTCATTCATTTTCCGATTCGCTTAATCCTCACCAGGGTCGGTCAGTCAAATGGTAGCTCAAACAATTACAGAAGCACTGGGAAAAAAAAAAGAAAGGTCATCAACATTAAAAGCAGAAGCTAAAAAAAAAAACAAAGGCAACACAGTAAGGGACAATTAAAGACCACAATAATCATAAAATCCAATGGTAATTCATTTATTCCTTCATTTTCCCATTCGCTTAATCCTCGCCAGGGTCACGGGGCGTGCTGGAGCCGATCCCAGCTATGATCGGGTAGTAGGCGGGGGACACCCTAAACCGGTTGCCAGCCAATCGCAGGGCACACACAGACGAACAAGCATCCGCGCTAACACTCACACCGCGGGGCAATTTGGAGTGTTCCGTTAACCTGCCATGCATGTTTTTGGAATGTGGGAGCAAACTGGAATACCCAGACAAAACCCACGCAGGCCCGGGTAGAACATGCAAACTCCACACAGGGAGGCCGGAGCTGCAATTGAACCCGGTACCCCTGCACTGTGAGGTCGATGCGCTAACCACTGTCCCACGGGGCCGCCTCCAATGGTAATAATTAAAGCAATTTACGATGTCGACTCCACATCTTTTAACAATGTGAGATTGTTGCTTTGGTTCAGGTGATTTACCTTCAATCACAATCCCTTGGTGAGATGAATCCATGAATTGTGAGCTAACTTATTCAAATGTGAAAGGTGTCATCTTCCTGTTTTTTATTCATTTGTATTTATTGTGCAGACATTCTTTTCATTGAATAGCTTCAATGAAAAAAAAACAATGATTTCGTGCTTCATTCGTTTGCCAGTAGCAGTGTTTATCACACGCTAAGCTAACTGCTAAGACTGCCCGTCTTTGGCTTCACATTTTATCGTCGAGAGAAAGTTTCTTATTGGGGTACGGCACCAAGTTCTGTTAGCGTAAGCGCTAATTGAGCGCTTGGCACGACGGCCAATCAACTGATTGTCAGCAAAGGCGACGCTCGGGCGGCGAGTGAGCCAGCACGTTTGGAATCGGATGCATTGGGAATCCATGCGGGCCAAGTGGCAAAGTGATTGCCTTGCGGAAAGGCCGCACGCCATCAGGGACATGCATAAGCATAATTTCCGCTCACGAGAATTTTTTTTTTCTCATCGTCAAACTCTCCATTCTCCAATTTATCTTGAATAACATGAATAAAGGCGAAGTGACTTGCTCTGCTTTTTTTTGCCATCGAGGCTTCTGATAGACAGGAGGTTGGGGAATCAAAATTAAAAAAAAAAAAAAAGAAAGAAAAAAAAGCTTCAAATGGCGCATCCTCGCAAATGATCACACGCTTTTATTAAAGGCGGCCTCATGAAGTGACATTTTCTTTTTTGATTTGTTGATTCGGTAATTGCGCTGCTGCGACGCGACGTTCCGTGGGGACGCAACGCCAAGTGACACCTTTTTATGCGCTTCCGAATAATCACTCACTTTGCTTTTTTTTTTCTCTAAAGCTACCTCATTTAAATAGAAAAAAAAGCAACCTGAAGAATGACATGAATAGAAAACCAGCAAATGCAATTACTGTTCCAAAAAGCACAGTAGAAGTGCTTACTTATGCACCTAATTTTGACCAAAAAGTACAAAAATATGAATAAATATGAATAATTTCAATGTCTTGAAAGCATTTTTGTTTTACTTTAGATAAAATTCCTTTTACCACACTGAATCAAATGAATTAAATCAGTGCAGTGAGATGAGTCTTTTTTTGCGAGTTCCACTACCGGATGTGTTTTCAGTTTGTTTATTATTATTATTTTTTAATGGATACAATTTATTTAGAAATTTAGCGACATTAAATCAACTCCAATATGTGATGTAAGAAGGGCTGCACATGGATGAAGTGGTTAGCACGTCCGACTCACAATGCACAGGGGCAGGGTTAGATTCCGGTTCCGGCCTTCCTGTGGGGAGTTTGCATGTTCTCTACCCCGTGCCTGCGTGCGTTTTCTCCGGGTACTCCGGCTTCCTCCCGCATTCAAAAAACAGCACGGCAGGTTAATGGAACACTCTTATTTGTAAATATTCTAAATATTTTTATTGAAATGAAACTCAATTCAATTTGCACAGATTCATCACTAGTTCATTCTTAAAAAAAAAGCGTTACGTGTTTAAAATGCTATCATTAAATACTTAAAAATGTATCAAGTTGAATTCAATTCAGTTCATTGAACATGCGAATGAAATGACATTGAACGGAAAATAGCTCCGAAACAATTTCCCTTAAGACGGGCGATGTATTGCTTTTTATTTGTCTTTTGCTGACATTGTTTTGGGGTGACAATTATGACATTCGCATACGATGTGACCCACATAAAAGTCAAGCTGGACTGTTCCCATTTTCCTCTGGCTGTGCCTCGCTTTGTTTTTCACTCGTTTGACAACGATGACAAAAAGCGCAGCAATTGTGTCGTTGTTTTTTAAGGGGCATTTCACAACTTTACAAAAAAAACAAAACAAAATGCAGCAGAATGGATGCCGTAAAGGTCATTAAATGTTTCAATTTGCGCTTTATTGATTATTGGATCTGACTTGATGAAGTTTGTTGATGAGCTTTTTTCTCTACCAAGCGAGACCCCCGACGCTAACCGGCGCAAAGACGCTCATCCCACATGAAGGAAAAAAAAGTCAATTGTTCATTCATCAACCAGCTGCTGCTGTGCTCATTAGTCAACATTGTCAGTGTGTGTGTGTGTGTGTGTGTGTGTGTGTGTGTGTGTGTGTGTGTGTGTGTGTGTGTGTGTGTGTGTGTGCTGCAGGAGACTGGAATCACCATGGAAACCACAAATTTGCGCAAGACGTCGCTTTTTCTTTGCCAAGACGTGAGATGGAAGATTACATCATATTATAAGTACTCCCAATAGTCACAAGTATCAGTATTGGTCACAGTATTGGTATCGCAACCGAATCATTCACATATATATATATAAAACACTATTGTAAGTGGCCAAGTAAGCTTTAGTTTTTGCAAAGGTGGAAAAATATTTCAGCAGGGAAGTATTGCTGTATTGTCTAACTACATGAAAAATATTTTCAAATCCATAGAGCACAAACATTTTTAGGGGGAGAAAAAAGATGATTTCAATCTTGTTTTCCATTTTGCTAACTTCCTCTTTGCTGGACAGCTGGCGCGCAAGCTGCTTGCCGACTGTTGCCGTAGCGACGAAGCTCCGCGGCCGCTAATAGCACTGACTGTTGGCCCAATCTTGTGCTTTCATCTGCTGTCCATCAAAATCATCCCAAACTCATTCAGTAGCGTGCCCCCACCCCCGCGCGGATTTGCAAATGTGTACACACCCCCGCCCGCGAAGCCACTTTCACTTAGTGACTGGGTGTTTCGGGTTAAGTTAGGTTCACTTCCAATTTTGACATTGGAGGCATGGAAAAACATTGTTGCATCTTAGGTGTGTTCCCCATAAAAAAAAAAAATAAAAAAAAAATTAAAAAAAAACGTGAATAAATTAAAAAAAAAGTCAATAGTCAAACTTTGCACCTTGAAGGAGTGACGTGGCCGTCATGACGGTTTCTGGAACGCCGTCCTTGCTGTAGATGGACTGCAGGAACTCGGGAACGCAGTCGTTCTCATCCATGATGATGACTCGCACCTTGCGTCGAGGAAACAAGAAGGTGTGAAAATGCTCCGAAGAGGAACGCAATATTGTCAACATCTAAAGCCACAAAAAGATGAGTTCAGGCAATGTATGCATGTCTGCTGTAGTATGTATGTGAGTCATCCCTGGCTTTTGTGGGTCCCCAGTTTATCTGCTACAAGTGTGTGTCACATGAAAAGAGTGCGTGCATGTGTGTCTGCGTGTGTGAAGTTGGGTGGCTGTTGTGTATCTTTCAGCTATAGCACAAAAGCGTGTTTGTGTGTACGTCGCTGTTCTTTGTGTCACTTGTATGCGTTCTCTGCATCCACGTGTGTTCTGCTTCCACATCCACTTCATGGTGGACCTCGTGAGGTGAACTGCATTTTCTTCTCGCAGGCGCGCCAGCTCGCAGCATTCACAGGGGGAATAAACACACACGGACGCACGCCCGCACACGCACAGGAGTGTGTAAATAGCGCTGACATTAATTCCTCCTTGGTCCGATGAAATTCTGTAATATCAGTAAATCCTTTTGCAAATATCGGCTGGAAAGACGGACAATAATATAAATAAAATCCCACCATGTCAGGTCCCTGAGGTGATTTGTGTGTTTGTGTAGATGTCACCGTTCGCTGGATAGTGCGTGTGCGCTTGCGCGTGTGTGTTTGGGTGCATGCGTTCATGCACACCGGGCGTGCAAAGGCTCTGGTACATCGCGTGCTTGCATGAGCAACAAGTTGCCAGATTGAATCGAGAGGAGGGAGGAGTTGAAACGCGACGTTGCTGCAGCACTGGACCACTCTCACACCTCAACCTCACCAGACGTCACACTTGGCCACTGCGCACGAGCCACAAATCAATGTCAGCAGCAGCCAGATTGGTCAGCGAACAAAAAACAAACAAAAAAAAAAAAAAACTATGCATGTATCAATAACTCATTAACTCACCAATCATTGAATCAACAAACTCTTCCAGCAACCAGCCAACCATTTAACCTCCAAACCAACCAACCAACCAACAAACATACTAACCAATATCTGTCAACACCACCAACCAGCTAATCAGCCAAATGAAAAAAATGACAAACCAACTAACCAGGAAATCAATGACTGAAAAATGAACTTTCAAAATATACATCTAACCAACCAACACACTAAACAGATAATTAACAAGCCAGCAAGCAAATTCACCCACCGTCTAACAACACACTAAGCATCCAACCAACCAACAGAAAGACCAACCAGCCAACAAGCTAACTTATAAGACGAGCTTTTAATTAAGCCCAAGCACTAAACAACAAGTAAATCAGTCATCCAACCAGCAAATGGAGAAACCGTCTGAAGAACACACTAACATCTAACCAAGCAACAGAACGACCAACCACCCAATTCACAAAAGAACCGACGCATCGGAAATCAAACAAGCAAATGACAAACCAACTAACTAGCCAACAAACTTAGCCAAGCATTGAACCAATCACAACTAACTGGGTAACCAAGAACCAGCAAATTAAATCAACAACACGAACAAACCAGCAAGCCGCCGACTCGACTAATCAAGCTAACGTGGGACTGTTGGAGCAAAGATGATTGAGAACTAACCTCTGCGGCACTGCTCATGCTGTCCTGGCCCTCGCCGGCTCGCACCAGCAGCAGGTAGCGGTGCTGGTCGCTCTCGTAGTCGATGGGCCGGGTCAGGCTGATTTCGCCGTCCTCGGGCGAGATGGAGAAGAGGCTGCTGGGGTTGATGAGCAGGCTGTAGCTGATTGGCTTCTTCTGGAAGGAGACGGCCGTCGTCACCAGGAAGCTGCACAGACCAAGACCGGGTACGCGTAAGGTCAAAACCAAACGGGCAACGGTTGACTTGTTGTCAAGACCACGCTCATCACACCCACGAAACCGCCCCCCCCTCCCTCCCCCCCAATATTTATTTGGCACTGATCAATGAGTGTTACATGGTGGATGCCTTTCACGCAGACGGCGCGGGTTCAGTTTTTGGACAGTGTATCAATTCTCAGCCACTGCTGGTCGCAGGAAATAAGTGGGTTGTACCTGGCGTAAAAACCGCGCCAAACTAATCATTCGAGCCCAGACAAGGAAATGCCCAATGTCACGTCTTCTTTTTTTGTATTTATTGATGTCATTTTGTCAGTCTTGGTCCTGCATATGCGAGTTTTGAAAGACCAGCCAAAAATCGTTTGGCAATCGGAGGAACTCTGCTTTCAGAGAGGCTGGCGATGAATTAGTTTCAGTTTTTGCCTCTTTCCAGGAATGGCTACTTGAGACCTTTTGTGGGTCGACTCATGATGGATATACCCACCAAATTTCAAGTCAAACTAGTTTCAGGGTCGGAATTTGAAAAGAATCGCAGAAGCACCTTTGTGTGAACAAAAGATGAAATCCAAGATTGTGCGTGTGCGTGTGTGTGTGTGTGTGTGTGTGTGTGTGTGTGTGTGTGTGTGTGTGTGTGTGTGTGTGTGTGTGCGTGTGCGTGTGAGATGATTTGGCACACATAGTGTTCCCAGCAGCGATATGAAACCGTAGTGTCCACTTTGCCTGTTTGCCAAACGTGTCAGTCAAAGTAAAGAATAAACAGGAAGTGGGCCAGAATGACAAGCATCCAAGGACGCAGGCTCAAACTGTGCTAAAATAACTGACTAACTAACTAACTAACGTACTAAATAAATAAATACAATCCCTGATCTAACGAAGGGAAACTAAACTGAAAAGCCAACCCAGGCTTTAAACCCTGACATTGTCAAAACCCTCCTTTGAAAGCTTAGCCTCAATTTGAAAAACTAACCCTGGCTGGAAATCCTATTTTAAAATCAGAACTCGGCTTCAAACCCCAAATTAAAAACCTGAACCATGTCTCAAGATTCATTGAAACCCCTATCTTTCATTTGAAATATTAATCTTGGTTTGAAATCCTAATTTAAAACCTGAACCACATCTTGGGACCGTAATTTGAAACCTCACCTTTATTTTAAACCCAAGCACTGGCTTGAAACCCATATCGTAAACCTTAACTTTGGTTTCCAACGCTCAGCTCCATTTTAAATCCTAAAATCCTTAGGGTTGAAGCCCTAATTTCAAAACCGCAGCGCATGCTTGAAATCCGAACTTGAAACCCTAACCGAGGCAACAACGAGAGCTGTCCAAGAATGCTGGCTGTCACTGCACACTCGAGTCGGACTTGTGGCGCGCCCACGTCCGTGGGCGCGTGCGCGCTAATAAGCAATGATCCAACACACCATAAAAGGGCGTCGTGCCTTTGTCGCGCAACCTTTTGTTTGCCACTGTGTCAATCAATAGCACCGTTGCGGTAATCACTTTTGTGCTGCTTGTTAAAGGCGTTGAAGGCCGCGGCGGCAGTGTGGTAGCGCTGTTGTTGTCGCCCCAGGCACACAAGATGAAAGAAAGCTTTTCACAAAAGGCGGTCCGAGAAAGTTTATCGAGCAACTTTGCGGGAGGAAAAAAGCCGCCGGCGAGAGTCGATGCTTGGACAAAAGTGTTGGGACGGGAAGAAAGGATCGGTTGCCGTGAATCGCGCAAAGTTGCCAAAGTTGAAAACAAATCCTTCATTCGGTTGAAACCCAACTGTTGCCTTGAAACCCGAACCCTGGCTTCAAACTTTCATCCTTGTGTGACACCATTGGCTCAAAATCATCATTTGAAACCGTAACCCAGACTTGAAAGCCTCAGTTGAAACCCAAACCCTGATCCAAACTCCGACCATGCCTTGAAACCCTAATTTTAAATGGTCCATTTTCTTTAAATCCCAATTAGGAACCCCAAACGTTTATTTAAAAGCCTCACGGTGGCTTGAAACCCTAACCCTAACTTTGAAAGCCCAATCCTGTCTTGAAGCCAAATTTTAAACCCTGAAGTCTTGTCTGGAAACCCGAAATGCTCGAAGTCCTAATCCTGGTTTGAAACACCAACGCAGTCTTCGAAGAAAACTCCACTTGAAACCCAAATCGGGCCTTCAAACCGGACTCGAAACTGTCCTTTGAAAGCCTAACTTTTGCTTGAAAACTTATTTTGAAGCCTGATCATTTGCTTGAAAGAACAACTTTGAGAGCTGCTCCTTGGCAGAGGCGTATTGATTCTCTCTCAGACGAAGATGCAACACCCATCTTAATACAAGCTCGTCAATGAATCCCCGATTGAAGTTGCCCTCGGCGAAGGTCACAGCGGCGGCGCGGGCGTACTCACGGCTGTCCCTCGGGTGTGTTCTCGGGTACGGCGACGGTGAAGGAAGCGTTGGTGAACTGCGGCGGCCTGGCCCCCGCCACCACCGACAGCACGGCGGGGACGCTGCGGCCGCCCAGGCGGTCGGCGGCCACCACCGTCAGCAGGTACTCGCGGTCGCGCTGCAGCGGAAGCCCCGTGGTCCGCACGTGGCCGCTCTTGCGGTCCACCTCGAAGCGACCGTCGCCACCTGGACAAAGGTGGATTTGACATCAGCACTGCTTTTGAGTCGAAGATCAAGATAATGCTAAGAACATGTACACAATCATGGAAAAGACATATCAGCCCATCTCGTTTCTTAATCGTATGGATGCCCGGTACCACTAAAGGGATATCATTTTCCAGCATGGGTTTAGTTAGCATGTACAAAGAATCAACGTGCCATTATCAATGGCATCTGGTTTCCTGAAAAAAGGTTTGAGCCGATGAGGTATCAAAATAACGGCATAGCCAGTAGGCTGCCATCTTGGACATTTTGGACAGCTTCGCGCCATCCTGGAGACATATGATGTGCCGTACACTCGTTTGTTCATTTCCGACTTGTTCCCTGGTCTGTCTACAAAAATGCCGTTGTCAAGTATTGCCATAATTTGGACCATCAGGTTTCGTGTTGTTCCTTAGAGAGAGAAAGAAAAAAACATGAACAGCGCAATGTCCTGGCAAGGTGCTTCGATAACAACCCTACGTCAGAAAATTGCAACGGATTGTCGCCCAAACTAGCATGTGCTAATCATTCTCTGAAAAAATTAGAGCGAAACTTTATTTGATATTTCGGGGGCATTTTCAAGTGGAAAAAAAAGCCGACAGGCAATTGACGAAGTGAACGGCGTTCCAAACGAGCCACAGGGGCCAGCCCGAGTCACTCACGGTGCGTTTTCACGTTGAACGTCTGTTAAGAAGCTCTTATTTTGCCTTGTTTTCTGCGGGCCTCGAAGGATCTGCTGGCAATACGGAGAAACCGCTTTGAAAGGGCTGCTAGTCAATAAGTCAATTAACTCAGCCAACATCCAAGACAATCTCAGTCTTTGAAGAAGCGAGCATACGTGCATTACGAAGCTTCTGAGAACATTTGGCGCCGTCACTGAGCTCGCAGGTGGCTTTGTCAACATACAAGAGCCAAACATGTCGATACAAGCCATTGGACTGTACTTTGATTGATGTTGTGTGTTTACACGGAGACGGTGGAAAAGAGACGCGGCCCCTTGAGGGACAATTAGGGCCTCCGCTTCTTCTTGTCGTCCCTGGATGAAAAGTCCAATACTGCTGAGCCACGCTCAAGTTCCGAGTTGAAAGGCGCAAGCGGCAAAGCGGCAGAAGCCTCAACAAATAGAGCCGCCAAACAAAAAGCAGGACGAGCGGCACGTCGAGTCGGGTTGTCAGCGTCCACTTGATGGGACCGGACGCGGCAGCTCGTCAACAACGCGCCGACTTTTACGTTGCTTTCAACATCGATTCGGCTTTGGATGGGAGAGAGGTGTATGCGTGCGTGAGGGAATTGACGAGTAGGAAGCCGATGGAGACTCGTGCTGGAGGCAAAAATACATGCAAATTAACAATAGGCCAAACGTGCAGTGGGTCAAATTGACCCGTGAACACGTCTGGTGCAGCGAGGAAGCAAACTAAATCGGAGAGTTCACAGACGAATCGATGCCGACTGGAATCTGGCAAGGGAAAAAAAAGAAAACGGACGCAACTGGTGAACCCACCGTCCGCCAGGAAGAACTCCACGTCGCCGTTGAGCCCCTCGTCGCCGTCCTGGGCGTGCAGCTGGTAGACCAGCGAGCCGGCGGCGGCGTCGGGCGACACCACGGCCAGGTACGGCGCCGGGACCATGCGCCACTCGGGAACATTGTCGTTGACGTCCGTCACCGTCAATTCCACGCGCACCAGGTACCAGTCGGGACCTGCCAATCGGGAAACACCTTCATCATCTTGTTCGCGCTCACCAACAGCACATTTATCCGTATTCAAAAAAAAAAAAATCACTTATCCTCATTTTACTTTTTTGCAGCAATTCCTTTTTTTTCCCCCTCTAATATGGCTGACAATGGGTGGCTCTTTAATTTTTGCCGGTAGATGTACAAATAAAACAAAAAAAAATAAATAAATCAATACATTTATTTGCAGCTCTCTGTTGGACAGTCTTAATCGAACCTTTTTAAAAAATAAAGCTTCAAACAGGTTGTTAAACTAAAAACAGAAAATTTCCCCCCCCAAAAAAAACATTTGCAGTTTATTTGCAGTAATTTCTTGTTTTCCTGAAACACATATTCAGCTTTATTTTTTTTTAAATACCACTAATCTTAAAATCATGTGTTTATTGCATATAAATATCAGTAAAATGGACTTCACGATTTTTTTGTTTCAAAAAACTAGTCTGCACAAAATGTGACCCAAAAGCAGTGTCGAAACGTCAAGTCATTTGCAGTTGGATTAATTCCAATAAAATCAAAATTTCACTAAAATGGAAGTAACCGTTCAGGGAACAGGATGTCCGTTTTTTTTCTCTAACCTTTGCCTCAAACCTCCCTCTAAAAACCATAACCTTGTGTTAAAAACCTAACCTCAACCGTGTGTAGAAACCTGAACCTTTGCTTGAAACCCCAACACCCTCATTCCAAATCCAACCCTGGCTTGCAACCCAAATGGCATCGCCTCAGCCAGGCTTGAAGCCCTATTTTATCATCCAAACCCTGTCTTCCAAGCCCACTTTGAGGCCCTCGCCCTGCCTTACAACCCTACTTGAAAATCCCAACCATACTTGAAAGCAAGGCATGAGCATTTCTTGTTTCCTTTTTTTTTTTTTTGCTTTGTCCTGCTCCTCAGCCTACAGCAATCGCCCGCGCACGCCCAGCACAAGAGGGTGAAAGGAGCTCATCCGAGAGCACCGAGCGAAATGTCGCCACAATAAACGATTGTGGCGCATCGAGGTGAAAAGACGCATTCACGCGCATCTACGCACACACACGCACTTGAATAGCAACTTTTGTGTCCAAGAAGGAAAATGTACAAACAATTAAGGGTTGTGCTGCACAAAAATGGAAAGGCACGAATGCGCGCGCACACACACACACACACACACACACACACACACACACACACACACACACACACACACTCGAACAAGCAAAATGTCCGCACATTGAGAGAAAGTCAACGCTTCCTTTTGCGTGTGTGCGCGTTCTTGTCTTCCCGCCACATTTGTCTTCTAATCTTTGTCAGCTAACTGTCACTCGCGAGTGAATTTTAACATAGCGTGTGCATGCGTGCATACATACACTTGAATAGTGATTCTTGTAGAAGAAGTAAAATGTTGACACAGTCAATGGTCGCACCAACGCAACGATGAACATGTAAGGCACGCCCTCGTTTAATCGTCCTTTTTTTGGGGGGGGGGGGCAGGACGAGCACGTCTGAGAGGTTTTGACATTTTGCGCGAATACACTCAGTATTGCTCTACTCGGTAGAGTAGGAGGCCTTTGGCGAGGGAGCAGGTGCAATCAGGCAACATCACACACACACACTGACGCCTGGCCAGTCGACGCCTGGCCAGTCGACGGAGGCGGAGAGGCTGTGAGAGGAAGTTACCCGGCGGTTGTTATAGAAACGCAACAAGACGAAGAAGAAGAAGAAGAAGAAACATACATTCTTTTCAGAAAAGAAGCAATCAAGATGAAAGGAAGGACAGAAACATGTGCGTGCGCGAGTGCGTGTTATTTTCCTCATTCGAAATGAATTGGCAAAAAAAAAGGAAAAGGCAGGCCTTTGGGGGCAGAAGGATGCTTTTACCAACAAATCAACACACTCTACCAAAAATACAATGACAAACGTGCACACACATGAAAACGCACTCACTCAGAAACAAAGACACATCCACAACACTTCCGCAGCGGTCAATAAGTCGTGCGTTGTTGTCGCTCCTTGAATCTCCACGGCCAGGGAAAAAAAAAACAACCAAATAACATTTTCTTGCTTGAGTAACGAGTAACCAAACACAGCACCTCCCCAATTTCAAACACGAACATACTAAAACGCGTGCTTATTTTTGCACTCTCATTGATTGGAATGTTGTAGACCCGAGTCCACAACTAAAGGGAAATTTCAAAAACTTACAACTCTAGTGATGTCATCTTCCTAGACGCTATTTCAAATGGGGGTGGAAAAAAAGAGAGGAGCTGACGAGCCGCCCCAAAAGGCAGAAATTAATTCACATGCAAAATGACCTTCGCGGCTGACGCACTTTCTTCTGCCGCGATCCATTTTTCACCAAACTGACTTCCCCGGACGTACTCGTCGGAACCACTTTCACTTGTTATCATCTCAAAAAAGCCTTTCAGTCTTCAGGTTACATCATGCCGCCTGGCTCCTGCAGAGTGAGTTTGAGATTGGTTCATAATGCATAAAAACGACATTCCGGGACTGACTATTCAGTACTGACAGCGACCACCCGACAGTGACAATGGAAAGGTGATTTGTGGTTTATAAAACAGACACGTTGGTGGTCTAAAAGAGCGCACAGAAGTGGCCATTAGGAAGCCTACAAGGAGTATAGAAGTGGCTCGTCGTCGCTCAAGGCGTGACCGAAGCATATTTCCGTCATTCGCTGGCACACGCGCGCCCGCTCTGCTGCACTCAGCAGCCTTGCCCTTTCCTGGGGCCGATTCTTTAACTCTCGTGAGGCCAAAAAGTTCAAAAGAAAGAATTGGACAGCTCTGGTAAGAAATCAAGGGTCAAGATTTGTAACGCCAGCACCCCACGAGGAAGGCGCTGGGTGGCATAACACCCGAACAGTTCCAAAACGTCAACATCAAAACGGTGACATTTCGTGGTTTTTCAACTTTCCAACACGAATAACTCATGCTGTTGTGAAAGCGCTGGATGAATAGAGATGGATGTAGGTAGGTCGCTATGTAGCTTTGACAGGCCACAACTGAGCGCAGCAGTTTGCAGCTCCGCGTTACTGTCGCTTCAAAATGTCACCGACACTCAGGTGGATTACACGGACGGGTTCTTTTTATTGGAGCACTGCAACACAGTATGGCAAGAGCAGAGCCGCATTCGGTCTCGTATTACTCTGTATTCCTCATCGATCTGATACCCAACAAAATACTGTTTCTATTCTTGTAAGAAAAGAAAATATACAACGTGTGATCGTGTCGTGTTTTTAACGAAAGCAATCTGGGAAAAATGAGAAGAATCCCAGTAATGTTTTTTTTTTTTTTGTTTGTTTTACAACTACACCTTTATGTCTTTACGTCTTCTTCCTCTCTTTAAAGATGATTAATTAAGGTCTGCATCCATAGCAGCTGCTCGGCCTCCACAGCTGCATGCACTCAAGTATTCGTAACATCACGAAAAAAAAAAAAAAGAAAGTCCACATTGAATCACGAAATATGGAATCCCGGCCGGTGTAGCAGAACAATGTGCTCACTTAAGCACTATTAAAGAAACGACTGCAGCATTTGGTTTAAGATGCTCTTTGTGACGGCGCAGTGAACATTAGGAAAATTATAAATATCCTAAAACTGTCGAAGTCAAAGAGCAACGAAGGCCAGCAAAAGTATTATCCACAATGTTTGGATAGAACGCAAAATTGAATCCGAAGTATAGTGGTAAAAATTGTAGGATAGATTCAATAAAAATTTAATTTGTCATTTATTTTTTTCAATGCATTTTTTTTTAATTGACTTTCTTCCTTAAATTAGGATTTAGCTGGCCTAGTTATCTACAATTACATAATCTAATCATTTTAGTTATTATGACATCACTTCTTCATTTGGAAATATTTTGAGATTTTAGAATATTTTGAATGTATTCATCAAAACCGTTATGTCATTTGCAGGTCAGGCTGAAAACATTGCTTCTTTAATTTAATAATAAAGATGATAATGTTAATATTTTTATGCTGACCTTATAAAAAAAAAAAAAGAAGGTTTTTGGTCAATATGGTATGCGAGAGAGGGAGAAAAGTTTTTGGTCATTGAGAATGTTTTGCGTGAGAGGTATTGTGGTAAATGAGGGATTGTTTTTGTGTCAGTCAGAGATTTGTGTGCGTGTGTGTGTGTGTGTGTGTGTGTGTGTGTGTGTGTGTGTGTGTGTGTGTGTGTGAGAGAGTGTGAGAGAGAGAGAGAGAGAGAGAGAGAGAGAGAGAGAGAGAGAGAGAAAGGTAAACGTTGGTATTTTGGGCCACTTCACACAAGAGAGGTGCATTTGTGCTGTCAGCCCAAAAGCTTTTAGAAAAAGCCGCGTCCGAATTTGGCACGGCGTGTTCTTCAGGTCAGGATGATCTCTGGCTGGCACGATTTGACGCGCCGCAACGCTGCCGGCTGCACGCCTCGCTAAAATGTCGGGAGTGAACTTTTGTACGCGTTCACCCTTTTTTTTCTGTTTGGGTTCACAATGTGAAACTGTGTTAAAGTTGTGTTTCTTTGTGAGAAAAGACTGAACTGAACTTTTGTGCGCGCTCGTCACTGTTCTGGTTGGGTTCAAAATGTGAAACGGTCTGTGGAAGAAAAGTAAAATTGTTTTTGGATTCGAGTCTCTGAAGCAGAATACAAAGTGTACACAAGTGTACGATTAGCACTGTATAAAGTGTAAGTCGTTGGAAAATTCAACCACCATGTATGTGGTGAAAAAAAAACAGCACACACACACACACACACACACACACACACACACACACACACACACACACACACACACACATACATATAGAGTGTATATACGGACATACGTATACACACATTTTTAATTATTTTTTAAAATCCAATAAAAAAAAAAGAGCACATTTAGTAGATTGTGTGTAAAGTACTTGTAAATGTAAAGTGTTTCCACGTGATCAATGACTGAAGTACATAAGTATGAAAAGTATGTCCTGTACATGGTCAGTAAGAGCGATATCAAGTGTGTAAGTGGTCAGTGCATCAAGAAGCATTAGAAGAAGTGTGTAGTGGAACTAAATTCAACTTACTGTGAGAAGTGGGCAATTGGTATATACTGTAAAGCACTTAACGTGTATCAAATATGTAACTCGCTTAAGTGGTATTCAATCCAGCAATGCGCGTGATTGTGACAATGAGCACACCGAAGCCTGGAAGCTTGTTGCTTCAGCAGACGTTGGCACGTCCGCTCTACTTGAGCAAAAAAATCGTTGGCGTTGTGATAGGGCGCAGCCGAGCCCCGACAAGAGTGTGACTCCACCCCACCCCCACTCCCCCGAGTCGGGTCAGTAAACATCTAATTAGCCATCGGATCGCTCGCTCGTCATCTTGCTCATGCCCTAGTTTGTGCGGCCGAGTGTGACGACCTGAGGAGACCGCGACTCTTTCCGTCACCTTTGACCCCAGCCCTCATTTTCCCAATGTGGCTCTTTGGCGTTTGATGACGTGCCAGCGTGTATGTTTGTGTACACGGGCATACATGCGCTCACAAATATGATCTAAAATGCTACATAAGGGCATCGTGAAATAAAACCCCCAACTTGAAAGCCTCATTTTAAATTCTAAGACACCATTCGAAAGACGAACCCTGGCTAATAGCCCTCTTTCAAAACCTTAACAGAAGGTTGAGACCCAAATTTAAAACTTCAACCATGTCTTCAAACCCTCATTTAACCCTTTCAGGGACAGCGGTGAGGACAGTGGACAGCTTAGCATGTTAACGGGTTGCAGGGTGCATGAAAGGATTTAAAGCTTAACTGGACAACCAAAATCGAAACCTCATCCTTTATTTTTAATTTCAGAAATAAATGGAAGCCCTGATTTAAAAAGCCTGAACCATACCTTCAACCCAATTTTGAAACCCTCACCTATATTCGAAACCACAACTTTGCCTTGAAACCTTCATTGGAAACTTGAACCATGTTTAGTGTCGTCGGAAATGAGGGACTCCAGTCACATGACAAAAAACAAAAAAAGCCAACATTTTCAGGACTTGGAGTTGCTTAGCTAACATTTCCAAAAGACTTGACTTATGAATTTCTTGAACTCAAAAGTCATGACTGAACTCCATCCGCTTGGCTCTCTTAATTTGTGTCATAATGATGGCAGCGACGACTGTCAAAAAGAAAAAAGCGCTGTCCTTCGCGTTCCTTTGTGTCTGCCTAAAAATATGTCATTGCAGTCTTTAAGAACTCAAATTGGGGCTTAAGAAACATTCAAGCAGTATTGGTCCGCCTTTGCAAATGTCGATGAAATTGAACCAGTGGGTCAACCACGTCACACAGGTCTGATCGAGATGGTAAACAAAGCATGGGGGCATGACAGACGTCAGCGCTGAATTAAACGCTCTGCGTGAGCATGACAAAGACTGAACTTGCTCCCGTCCGTAATGTGCTTCCATGAAACGCCGGGTTTCTACCGGGAAATGTCACTTTAGCAAAGACAATTTCAGAGCTCAAATTGACACAAATGGCTCCACCGGGCAGTTTCCCGCTGACACGCACTTACCACAGCTGATGCGGCCTCAACTCAACTTCGGCTGTTTGCTGCTCCATCCTCGACACACACAAAAACATCTCTGAATACCCCAATATACAGTATTTTGTTGACAGGTCTGCAAGGCAAAGCACAACCGAAAGGATCTTATCATCACTGGCCAAGGAAAACCTCCAAATCCACGATTTGGTAGAATGCGATTCGGCAAAGAGGGCTTGAACACCCAACCGACAGTTATGGACTGCGGAAAAAAATCATTGGCACCGCCCTACCCACTCTTGAGGACTTGCACAACGCAAAAACCAAGACAAGGGCGCGGAAAATCCTACTGGACCCCCCACACCCTGCCCACCACCTTTTCCAGCTACTCCCGTCAGGCAAGCGCTACCGATCCATGCACACCAAATCCAGCAGACACTTAAACAGTGTCCTCCCTCTCGCCATGAACTCCCTAAACAGAACCCCAAATCTACCAGTATAGTGTCTCTTTGCAATTTTGCACACCCCTGTGAAACAGCATGACCGCAATAATCACTGTCGCCCCGGCTCCACCCAAACATTTGCAGAACCAACTCCAACCGTAACCAAAATCTTACCCTGCCAAAACTAAACACTCATGTCGTTTCATCTCAACCAAAGCTATCTCACAGTATGTTATACATTGTGCGGGGCCCTCATCATACATTAGTCAGTATATATTGTCGATAAGAAAAGCAAGTGAGCCACATATAATCAGACACTTGGCACCCCAGGGTAAGAAAAACGCCCTATAAAGAAGAAACTACGAACAGAACCGAGCCCCTGATGGGCGACTGTCCGCCTCGGCTGGTTGGAAGTGATATGGAGACACAGAACAGAGGGACAGATGGTAACGAGAGCAAGAAAACAAGACGGAGGCACGAGATAACCATGAGCACAACAACAGCCATATCAATAACAGTAATAGAGACGTCCTCTGGCAGCAACAATGATAATACCGGTCCAGGCCCAACAACGCTGCCCATAACGAACGGATAAATGTGAAAGCGCACCTCCAGCGGTGGCGAGCACCGCAAAAAGGAGAGAGAGAGCGAGAGAGAGAGACAGACAGACAGACAGACAGACAGACAGACAGACAGACAGACAGGTTCGTAACATACGACAGGCAGAGTGATTAGGTGAGAAGGAGAGATGAAAAGGGGAAGGGAAGCTTGGCGTGGATTCTAGAGATGTGCTTGACTGACTTCATGTCTGACTATACGTGTAAAATATCACAGAGGAAAGTTGATTGTTTACGCTTGAACACAGAGATGTTGACTGAATGATGCAATTTTACCTGACCTTAACAGATTGTCTTAATCCGTAACGAGAGCGATCAACCTTGCCTAACCAGAATCCAAATCTAACCTATTCCTAAATGACCTGTCTCACAATTAGTCAACACACCGAAATCAAACCGAATATTACTAACCAAGGATAAAATACTCCCCGAATGTGTCACACCGTAAAGAGCGTGACCACCAAAATGTGTCATTTTGAGTCATAAATAGAAAGGTGCAGTCATTATTAAGATAAGATCACCTTTATTTGTTCTACACTGGGGAAATTTGCATTATTTGTTTCATGGATATCATTACGGCATCAACATCAGGGCCTAAGTCATTATTGAAAAAAAAAATGTTTCAAACCATTTTTCGCAAGTGGGCCTTTTTTTTTATTTTTTTTTTTATAAATGACGGTAGCATTTGTGCTTTTAGGCCAACGATATTCGATTGGAAAGGAGCAAACAACTGGGCGTGAAATAGTTAAAATGAAAACTACTAACATGGGCGTATAAGTACAGCCAATTTCTACGTGGATCAGTTGTGTGCATCCTGAGCTCTGTGATGCAACTTTAACAAGCGGCGACGTTAATGAACAAGACGGCTCGCAAAGGACGGATGGCTTTATTTATCTGCTCTACTTCAACTCACTCGAGTGACTTTGTCTTTTAATCAGCCATTTTTTTACCCTCCAAAGCCTCTCTAATTGGTCCTGTTGAAATGGGTTCACTAAGCACTTGCATCCGCGTGGTTCTCGGTTGTTTTTTCTTGTTTTTTTTTTTCTTGTGGGGGGGGGGGGTCCTCTGAAGTCACGGCTTCAGAGGACCAAGCAGAACTCTCACGTCTCAATGAAAACGGACCATGAATTTCAACCTCTACTTGATCCTTTCATGCAGTGGTTCTCAATTTATTCAAACCCCTGGGACCCCTGACTGGGGAGCGTTTTTTTTTTTTTCTTCTTCCAAGGACCACATCATCATCCCAACACCAATTAAACAAGTGCACTGCTAAATGTCAATGGTCAGATGTTCTCAAACTTTTTATGCCAAGTACCATCATGACCAACATTTAAATACATAAGTTGTCAGCGTTAGTGTTCAAAAATGAAACTGGCGTTATTGCTAATTAGTTTAACGTTACTATAAGCCACTGTAACATTATGCAAAGTTTGATCATTAGCAATCCACTTAAATGAAAAAAAAACGAAAATAAAATTGAGGGAGGGGGAAAGATGTGCATAAATGATCACAGTGAAATACAATGGGGATTCTGTAAAATTTGTAAAGTTGCCTATTTTCAAGAAAAAATACCCCCACTACTTTGACAATAAAGTTGAACGAGGGAAGAAAGTGAAAAATGAAACTATTGTCTTTATATTCCAACTTTTATTCCAGAAAAAAACATTAATGCTTTAAAAAATATTGCAATCAAAAAACAAAACGTGCCTTTTGTTCGAAATGAAATGGCACAGATCAAGTAGCTATGTGCGAGGTTAGGAGATCCACTCGTACGGTAGGTCAAATGAGGCCATTCCTCTTCACTCCGGATTAGTTCAATCCTGTAAAAGTATGGCGAGATCCAGCGGAGATTACGACGGTCTGCCTACGAGTCAGACTTGGAACTTTTTTTTTTTTTTCCATTTTGGAAATGGCGACAGATGTTGAGACGGCGGCGAGAGCTGCGAGCGAGGCATCTGCCGCCGACGTTCTCAAACATGCTGAGCGCCAGCCAAGATGTAGACTTCCTCATAGGTCACAGCTGGAAAAGCTAACAGCGCAAAAGTTCAAGTGAAACTTTTTGATTCCCACTGTGAACAAAGACCCAGTCCACTTGCCAGTGAAATGGGCAAAGATCAGCTCATTTGTTTTCTCGCAAGTGACAGACTAACTACATTTAAGCACTATCATGATGTCAAAGCCAAAAGCCACTAACTATTGGCTGGAAATTCATTTAGGATTTTCTGGTACGCAGCAGACTTCAGGATTCAGTCAGTCACAGCAAGTCGTCCAGGTCATGAAGGGGCAAACCAGCCCCGGACGTTCACTATGTGTGATATGTGATGTTCTTTTTCTTAAATGCTGTCACTGTTGCATTGTTTTGCTTTAATGTATTTTTCTGTATATTGTAATGACTGCTGTCTTTGGAACTATTTGTCCTACGATGTGCTTGCTTTTTTTTTTAACCATTTTTGGACATCTTCTGAAGCAATTCCATTCATTCATGGACTCCTTTGATGTAATTTAAAGACTGTGTTTAAATATTATGAACAAATCAATCAAACCAATGGAGGCATCTTTGTTTTTTGTAACGATCTTCTAACAGAAATCCGTTGATAAAACTACTTCAGTGTCTTCCTTTCAACAGTGGCTGGTATGTCCATCAAAACTTGAATGTAAAAGGTAATCTTGCAGGCTTCAGGGCTGTGTCCAAATACTGGTGCCAACTATTACAGCAGTAATTTCATCAGTTTGAGTCATTTTCCTTCATTAAAAAATAGAGCGCCTGCTGATTGATTGAATGTGGGCTGCTGTCATTTACCTTCCACCAGTCGGGGCCAGTAAATTCTCCAAAATGAGTTTTTGGGGGCCCCCTGGGCGACCGCAATTATATCCGCTGTCCTGCGGCACAGGAGCAGAGGGGCCATAATGGCGGCGCACCCTCCATTAAAAACAAATCACGTTCGTAAGCTACTGCGCCCGCACACACGCCCAACTGTCCCCTCACCTCACTTCTATGCACACAAATCTTGCAGCTAACATGTCACTGAATCAGACGCTTGATTACAGGCAGCTCCGTCTCAGCCTGGCTTCAAAGAAGAGAAATGTGTTGTTGTTTTGTTTTGTTTTGTTTTGTTTTTTTAAACACAAATATTGATGTATACCGCATGCGTGCGCTGCGCGCGGCGCGAGCACACACGCAATGCACATAAATAATGCAGTGTAATGGAAATATACCAGTTTGATGAAAAGGACGCTACATTTGTTTTCCCCACAAGTGACAAGGATTCAGCAGCTAGGCTGAGATGCTAACGTAGCAGTCCTTATCTTCACTCAGTGCTGTTCATTGTTGAACATCAGTCAGAGAAGGACTTGAATGCAACACAACAGTCACACAAGATGAAAAGCAGTTATATGTTCCCAAATGGATGCGCTACTTTTGATTCACAAATGACAAGCATTTGGCGGGGGGAGCAAGAGAAGCAACCAAGCTAGCTTTGCAGTATACATCTTCACTCAGTGCTGATCAAACGCCACACCACCGCTCAAACAAGAACAAGATAAGTCCTGTGTTGACAAAAAGCTGCTCCATGTCACGTTAAACTTTCAAACCAGGCTGAAATGAGGTCGAGCGATCACATCATGTGTGATATCATGACGTATGGTTGAAGGAAAAACAATACACATTGTAAAACAACCATCACTGTATACAAAGTGCTGTGCATGGAGCAAATATCATATATACAACAATAAAACAACAAATGAACAACAAAGACAGTAGGAAGCACCAAACAGTAAGACTAAGTTCAAGTCTGAGTCATGCCGTGTCAAACGCCATCGAATACAAATCAATGAGTTTTGAGTATGATGACGAAAAGCATAATCCATCCATACATACCTGCATACATACATGTAACAGGCTAACTTTTGCTCACAATGACAAGCATTCGGTGGATGCCAAATGCTCCAACCAAATGTAACACACAAGATCCAAAGTCCTTTGAATGCAAAAAGCTGTTCATCCTTTGATGCTGGCTCAAAAGAGCTCTACTGAGACCAGTTGACAGCTTCCGTGGTAGGACAAAACAGTCAAACATAAAAACAGTCAACCTTTTGTTCACAAGCATCGGACGGCGCTCACAAAAATTTCCCACTCACTCCACCTTGACAAGCGTCACATCACAGATGCAAGCCACCTGCCGCCCAAGATCAAGATCAGTGGCATTTGTTTACAAAAAGATGCAGGATCCGCCACGTTAATCCTTCGACGTTGACTTCAAATGAGGTCACGCAACTTTTGAGGAGGTACACTTTCTAGGGGCTGAATTATGACGAGATGTTTGTCGAAAACGATACCGCTCAGGCTGCATTTTTACAAATGTGTTATTTTTTCACATCAACAAAGAACAGCGCGTGAAAGCAGCTAACGGGATTATTAAATGGATTATTAATAAGCGGGCGGGAGAGGATTAGCTGAGTGCTTTGAAGTCGATTTGAGGAAGAAGAACTTGACTCCTTTCTCCTCCAACTCCCGCATCTTTTTGTCCGACATTCAACATGCTTTTTGTCAACAATCTCACCATTTTCTCACTATTCTAATCACGGGTCTTTCCAAGGCTGCTTCCACTTTACAATCCCACTAAGAGGAATGCAATCCAAAAACCTGCACATTGTTTTACAACTCAGTGTTCATCCCATATCTTCTTATCATCCTGCGGCGAGAGCGCATAGCATTCAAGAACTTTATTGCAGGTCGGCGTGTCTTGGAAAGGAGCAGCTTTAGCCATTGTAAATGCTGTCAATGACGCCGTCCACGTTATAGTACTCGAAGATGAAAACAACTTTTTAGCTGTTAACAAAAGTGGAGGTAGAAGTCCTCTTTGTCCACTTGGCAATGCTAATTGTCACTGTTAGGAGGCTACCCTAAAAATCGGCTGAAAGTTATTTTGGGTGATGCATCTGGAAAAAAAAAACAGTAAGCCTTTACGCCAGTCTAACAGTGTACTAATCACTCCGTTTATGCTAAACAACTCTTTTTTTTCCCCCCAAACAAACAGATATCTCTCTTTCTGTCGGAGAAAAAAGCAGGACTGAAGAGGATTGGACATTCAATCACCCGCAAGAGCTAGCATGAGCTTTCAAAACTTGCTCTTTTCACTCTTCTTTCAAATACAGTGAAAAATGGTGTCGCCATCTTGTGGACGACAGCAGAGTCACATCTAAAAATGTGTCGTCTGACACAAGTCAAAGCCACTTTGTTGGTACAGCATATTTCAAACACAAGGCAACTCAATGTGCTTCACACAACCAAAACAAACAGAACAGCTGAAGACATTCAAAAGCAACGAGAACAAAAGGTACGATGTCAAAATAATGAAAGAAAGGTATAGTGACAACATTTAAACGCATTGACATACAAGACCGAAAAACATTTAAAGGCAAAGGAAATAGACTGAAAGACTGTCGAGTGAAAGTGATTTTAGAAATGCTTAAAAGACGACAATCAAAGGTGCGGAAAGAAAGCACGGTCGAGGGTATCGAGATAAATTAGCAATCTGAACAAAAATAAATCCTATGTTCTGGCGTAAAGGTGGATCAGCAGTTGGGGCCCCGTAACGCGACGACAAGGCGGTCCCTTCTTTCAGCGGCCTTCAGCGTTGAACCCCCCCACCCTCAGAGAGGTGACAGGCGACAGCGTTCGCCCGAGGGCGTGCACGTCCTTAGTATCAGCATCACTCCTGTCACATCCTGTTCGTCTTCGTCACAGGCGTTGTCCTGTTTCTCACTTTGTTTGCATCGCAGCTCTTTCGGGCCGGGATGGCAGGACGCTCAACCCCATCTGGCTGCCATCGAATGGTACAGAGAATCGGGATCGGGAACGTGACAAAAAGCACACAAAGAGCAATCGCTGCTGTTGTGTTTGAGTTTTAATCAGTGTCATCCTGTCAAAAACTGCCGTGTCACCAATCATGAGTGTTCTTGCTTGAAAAGAACACACGTGGATGGATGGATGGATGGATGGATGGATGGATGGATGGATGGATGGATGGATGGATGGATGGATGGATGATCCCAGACCCGTCTACTCCCATGAACATTTTATCCTGTCCCATCCCAATCCTGTGACTAAAGGTAAACTTGACTCCCATCCGGTGGGATTCCCGTGAGCCGCAGGATTCTCAAAAAAATCTCAGCCTCTAATACCGACCTGTATGCCAGGGTGTGCATACGTATACATATTGACACACACACACACACAAAGAAAAAAGGTAGTATTTGAAAAGATAAAGTTAAACTGAGGTCAAATTATATTCTAACAATTGAATTCAAAAATGATATTGAGCTTATTTCCCAAGATATGAATTCATGACCAATTTATTGAAAACATTTTTTTCCCCCTGTGAGAAATGCACATTTGTGAAGGACATCTGACAAAGGTGTGTACCTAATGAAGCGGCCACGCTTGCCATCAGTCATATGCGCCGCCGTTGCTTTCCGCCAGCGCCTGGCAGCAATTCGAGGGGAGTGCTCGTTAATTTGCGCTGAACGGCTTAACGTCACCGCCTAATGTCGCTCGCATCAGTCAGAGCACGATGTCGCCGCTCGCCACCATGTTTTTCATCCCACGAGACGTGCGTCTCTGCTAATGATTTCCCGTGGAAGGAGCTAACTTTCCCGTTAGTCTCTCGCTCTGAAAAATGAGCTCGGATTGTTTGCGGCGGATAAACTGGACTGACAAATGTGGACGCCGCCAGTTTACCCGTCAGCCTTCTTCATGAAGCCGATTGCGTTGAATAGTACCGAAGTGCGTGTCTTTGGATTTTTGAAGTCTGTCAATTGAGCTCAAGAACACACGGACGAATTCACTGACACAAATTATTTTTATCATACATATTTATAGGATTTGTTTTGCCCAATAGCCAGTACAGTTCCGTTTTTAAAGAAGAAATCTGCACGATACGTTTGAAACGTTTGAATGTTATTCGCAGTGAATTTTTTGGCAGTACAGTAAATGTGTATTATATCTTGAGCCAACGTTATTCCCAACCATCGAGGTATTTTTGTTCATTAAATTCAGTATTTATAGTCATATTTTTGAAAAGCCAAGATCTAGTTTTGAGAGAAAAAAACCTGAACCAGATGAGTAACGACACAATCACAAACACACACAGCAATGTGCGTGCGATGCGTGCCGTTGTCAAATGTGGGTGAGCTCGTGAGTGTTGACAGCCGCGTTGCACATTGCCTTCACCCGGGCGTTGACCCCCCTTCGGACAAGCGCAGCGAGCGGGACGATAACGCTGATTGGCACATGCGAATCCCGCCCACGGATGACACGTGCCCGGCTCACAACAAACAACAACAACATCAACAACGGCACGAGCTTTGAACGCGCGCGCGCTGCGTCTTGCTACTGTTACTTCCAGCTTCTTTCATCACCCTCAAGTCTGTTGAAGCACATTTTGCAGCCATATGCGAGAACATTTGCTCCAGACAGAGACACCACAGGATAAAGCACACTCATACTCACTCACACACACGCGCACGCACACAAACACGCACACACAAACACACACACACAGTCTGGAACTGCAAGTCCCTGAGGAAACCACAGTGTGCACTCAGTGTCAATTAGGATCACTGTCCACACAATAAAAACAAATTTCGCCCCCCCCCTCCAAAAAAAGAAAAAACATTTCAAGTACTTAAAAATAGAAAAAAAAAACATTTGGCAACTTTATGGCTCTATTTATGTGAGCAGTGTGTGACACAGCTCTGCGCAGGGGCAGGTTAGACCCCATGTTGGTAATTGCGCAAACGAGTGCAGGCCGGAGGCTCTACGAGTGAGAGGGCTGTGCCTCGAAGGGAGTTTTTTTTCATGCATTCTCTCACACGCACTCACAAACACATTTTCACACAATCATAAAGCCTCTCACGAAAAACACATTTGCTTCAAAACAGTCTCACGTGCACACATTCCTCCACACACCCAAAAATACATCGCACGCAATCTCTCTAACACATACTCACGTTATCTCTCTTGCCTCAAACACACTCTAACACAGTCACACACACAAGCACATTGATGCTTGCATGCACAGCTTATTGTCTCACACACTTGTGCACTCATGCGTGCCTTGAAACTCACACAACTCTCTCTGCCTCCCACTCTCTCTCTCTCTCTTTCTCTGCCTCGTACTCACACTAACTCTCTCATACGCGCTCTCTCTCTCTCTCTCTCTCTCTCTCCTCACTCTCTCTCTCTCTCTCTCTCTCTCTCTCTCTCTCTCTCTCTCTCTCTCTCTCTCTCACTCACTCACTCACTCACTC
>NW_017805745.1:1437098-1466455 GCF_001891065.2 Hippocampus comes | reverse complement strand
GTAAACTGGACAAGACAAGAGGACACACCACCACAAGTGCACCAAATCATACTGGCATGATTACATGACTGGTTACATTGAAACATACGATCATTGTTTTTTTGTTTTTTTTTTCCTTTCCATGTCCTCTATTGGGTAAATGGCAACAAACATTGAAAAAAAAAAAGTTGATTTTCAAATTCAAAATCTTTCCTTTTTTCCAAATGAGTTTTTTTTTTCCATTTCTGGTTCCAGGTGAAAACTAAAATGAGTTCTTTTTAGAGTAGAGTTTCCATCCATGAAGTCATCAAGCACATTGGCAAAAAAAGCTCGCATTAGCAAACAAGTCCAAAATTTTCGCCTGTGGGGAATGTAAAAAGGAGCATCTTGTCAGGGCACATTTTGCATGGGCACTTGTTGTCGGGACTCTCTCATTCAGGAAGTAATCAGAAGTTCAACAAGAATTCTGTCCATTGATTGGAATGAATTACTCATCCCGTTTTGAAACGATTGAGACAAAATGGAGTGTGCGGGGAACATTCATCTTGTGCCTCATTTTAAATCAGTCAAGGAGAAGTCGTCAAATGTGCCTTTTTGGACTCTTCCCGTGTATTATCACTGGGAACTTTCCCATGCAATTCCTTGTGGGAAAATGAAATAATAACAACAACAACAATACAACATTTATGACACATTCCCTTGGAACGCGCATGCATGCACTGCACGAGTCTCTTTTCTTTATCCTCCTTTTTTTTTCTTTCCGTCACCCACCCACATCGACACATCGTTTTGTGTGCCATTCTGTCTGTCACTGTGTGTGTGTGTGGGTGTGTGTGGGTGTGTGTGGGTGTGTGTGGGTGTGTGTGGGTGTGTGTGGGTGTGTGTGGGTGTGTGTGGGTGTGTGTGGGTGTGTGTGGGTGTGTGTGTGTGTGTGTGTATACGTCACACACAGTAACGATCAGAAGTGAGCGAGAGAAAGGGCAAGTGAGTGTTTGTGTTGCTTTTTCCGAAGCTCAGCTGCAGTTCATCCAGGCCACTAGGGGGTGACAAGTAAAAGAACAAACGCCCGAGTTCAAATCATGTGAAGATGAAAATTGGAAAAGAATGTTTTTCAGGTTTTCTTCACATTCCCCCTCCCCTTCCTCCCCACCCGCTGAATGTGATGAAGCTAAGTCATTAGGGCATCACCAGCGAGCATTATTTGATTTCCTGACTTGGCGCGGCACCAAAGAAACCAAATATTCAATGTCGAGTCACCGAGCGTTCTTTTAAGTGCGATGGCGGCAAACTTGACTGTAAGTGAATGTCTGGTGTTTATTCACGGCTGGATCTCGACGCGGCCGCTGCGCCAGTCTAGACAAACATCACCCCCTCCGGTGGCGCCCGGGGCGCCGTTTGACGAGCCGTGCGGAAAGCGCCTGGCGCTAAAAATACTTCGCGACGTCTGTTTGCGAGAGGAGGGCGGCAGTTGGAGATCCGCTTTTTCCCCCAAGTGAGGCGCACAAGCGGCAGGCTCAAGACTCAGCCGCTCGGAGGACGTTTCATTTCGGTAGACAAGGTCAGAGAAGAGATCACATTTCTCCTGTACGAGCTTCGCTGCTCTGGTAGCCTCGTAACTGAACCAAAGGTTAAATTGTCGGCTTTTTTTTTTTTTTTTTTTTAAACAGGATTTTCTAACTGGTCCAAAATGCTGCTGAACTAAGAACTAAGAAAATCAAGGAGTCTCGTGCTAGCTGCCCCTGTTCACTGAGAAACGGCTTGCTTCTTCTCAAGCACACATTTCCAGTGGGTCCAAAATGCTGCTGCTCAAGCGCTGACTCAGACGAGTAAAATAGACGATACCGCATGTTGCATATTAAGCCGTTGATGATCCATCAAGTGCTCGCTTCCTCTTTGACAGGATTCTACATAAAAGCTTCTCCTCATGTTCCGACTGGAAGTAGAAAGACAGGTCACATTTCTCGCATATTTCACAAGTGCAAGCTTCGCTAACCTGCTTGCCTTGTAAATGAACCAACTGATAAGTTGCTTGCGCCATCCATTCCAAGGTTCTCCACCTGGTCTGAACGCCTGCTGCCCGAGTGACGACTACAACCGAGAGAAAAGATCACATTTTTCACGATCCTGGTGCCTCTGCCACCAGTAAACGGATTGCTTCATCCACTCCGGGATGCTCCAGCTGAGCCAAAACTCGGAAAAAACAATTGTATTTCTGCCCGTTTCTTCCTGTGGCGTGATGAACTCTTTTGGTCGTAGTTACAAACGGCCAACGCGCCTGTCAAGCGCAATGAAAACAATCCCACGGATGCATTCCAACTTCCTGCGAAAGGAAACGCTGTTGCTCTGGTGCCGAATAAAACCCCAGTGGCGATGGCATCCGTGACATACCGCGTCGAAAACTCCCACCGACAAACAATGCTGAGCGTTACAAGTCCAAGCAATATCTGGCGGACAATCTTCAGAATACATGGCCACCGGAGTGCCGCCTCAGAACGAGAACATCTGACCTCAAACGTTGACCATAATTGTCATGGACACATGACGCCAGCAGCCGGTGTCATTTTGCCGTTGGTCTCCAATCTACGATGCTGGGCAACACCGGCCGGCCGAGAAGAGGTGAGGAGAAGCAGAAGCACAGGTGGAAGAATAGCAGGAGGAGGTGGCATTCCACGCACACGCACACGCACACGCACACACACACATGCACACAATCACTCCCACTCACTCGTACGCTCACATATTCTCAAACACACACTCACAGCCTAACCCTCATTCACTCACACTAATCTTACACACACTTAGACCCACTCGCTCGTGTTCATTTCAACAGGGGTGTGTAGACTTTTTCTATCTGCTGTACACTCTGACAGTGATCCCCCTCTCCCCCCGCATACAAACAGCTCCATGCTTTCCTTGCGTCACGCAGAGAGAAAGACACACACACACGTACGCGCACACACACGCACCCGCACACGCACCCGCACACACGCATGGCTAATGTCTTGAGGGCATCGGGTATCTTGCTATTGCAGCATCGTGAATCTGCCATTTCTCAAACGCAGCCTTAATCTCTTCTCTCTCGCACAAACACGGGCGCACACTACATCTCCCTCTGGCTAAGTAGTGCGGAGGCACCATGGGAAATTCAGACGGATGGCCTTTGTGAGCAGCCGCCGCACCCGCGCACACATTTGTATCTATATGTAGAAGCACACAAACGACCACCTGCACGGAGGGAGGGGCAAAGCCTCCCGGTGCCTTGAGGGTTTTAGTGGGCGATCGCTCGTATCGCGGTGAGCCAAGCTGCCGGATTTGATTTAATAAAAGGGATCGGCGACTCAAGACCGGTCGGCAGAGCGAAGGCGAGCGAGCAAAGATGAGCCGCGGCAGGTTATGATGGTGATGAACGGAGGCGATGGCGATCTGACTGTTGACCGGGATAACAACAGAGCATTATTAAAATGGGACTGGCAGCCGCGGCGGCTTCCTGAGACGGCGAGAGCGATAACGATGTTGACAAAATATGATGATGATGATGGCGACGGGCCGAGAAAACAACACACCGCTCAATGGCTAATGATGCGGCAATCTGTCATTGCAACAAGTTGGCAAGGAAGATTGAAGTCAAAGCTTTTCTGGAATGCCGCCGCTCGAGTGCCGACGAAAACAAGAAGATCGCATTCCTGCAGCGGCTCGCGATCAAATCCGCGGGTTCATCGAAATATCCTCCTTTTCATCCACAAAGCTCCGGATGGATTTGGCAGAGAAAAAAAATGTTGCTGCTGGATGCAGACTAGAACTGGAAATAAGATGGCATCAGTGGGAAATGACCTCACACGGCGATACCAAAGTTGCCACTGATACACTCCCGACGTCTGGCAGGAAGTCTTCACGAGGTCATCAGAAAAAGGGAGAAAGGAATTAGAGAGCACGTTGAGATGCAGACAAAAACTTGGTGTTCGCCGAGTCAGTAATCTTTGGACGCCACACTACTCCCACAAGGAATGTTCCCGTTTTTATGGCGAGTCATCAAATTTGCCGCACCCGCAAACAATGACCAAAGTCAAAAATCTTTGCAATTCAGCATCGGCCATCCGTCCAAGTAGACGGCTCTCGAGTTTGGTCACAATTGGACAAAATCTCGAGGAGGAGTTGACTTTTAAAAGACACACAGGAAGCGGCCATACCGACATCAAAACGGCTGCTTCCTGCCACAGTACAAGAGCAGATTTCATGTTTACGAGACGGGATCTGGAGACTTATTTTGTGGGTCCACAGTACTAATGAGAGACATGACTACCAAATTTCATGGCGATGAGTGAATCCGGCATTTGGGGCTGAATTTTCAAAATATGACAGACATGCTAATGAGCATATTTTTGGTGGGTGAGCCATGCTCAATGATGAAAACGCCAAATCTTCACAAATCCCTTTCATTTATCTTGTATTTTGGATGAAAATGTTGTCACTGACATTTGCCTTGAACCCTGGTCACGAGGGAATCGATTCAGGAAGGGTTCCTCAAACCAAAACGGCAGACTTGATGTGTCTTTTCGGCCGTGGCTTTTTTTGTGGGTCTACTCAAGATCGGGAACATGTCTGCCAAATGTCATGTTTCTCAAACAAAAACGGCTGAATTCATCCAATGTTGCTCCAGCCATACTTAATGAGGAAAAATAATACTGTTCACAATGTATTTCTTGTACGACAGACTTCCTGTTTACCTGACGGCATCGCTTTTCAAGCCCTTTCTTGTGGGTCGTTTCAAGATGGGCACGCCAAACAAATGTGTTGCGAAGTGAAACTGGGTTGAAGGTTGAGTTCTCCAAGAGAAAAAAAGGAAAACAAAAATCATGAGTCAAGCCCCCAAAGCTCATTTCACGAAGCGACATGCAATTTGGTAGACACGTCTATGGTGAAAAGACCCGCAAAACAGCCTCAGGACGCTATGCTGGAAAATACACAGGAAGTCTTCCATTTTGACCCGAAATTTAAAAAAAGGATTCAAACCCAAACAGTATTGTTTCTTCTTGAGACGTTTTCGGCATTTTTCCAGAAACGTTTTATGGAAGGCTCAGTAAGTCAACGGTGACAGCTTACACAATGGCAGAAAGGCTGCCAGCGATTTCTCCTTTGCTTCTATGACAGCCTTAATGGCAGCTGAGTAAAAAAAACACGTTTATTTGCGCTCCTTTTCAGATGTTTTGTTTTTTCCTCGGTGCGTTGCAAACATCTCGGAACGGCAGGTGACAAGCGCAGAAAGCGTCATTTGCGCAAATCCTTTCAAGAGCACGCATGGATGTTTGCGCCGGCGCGCGCCTGTGCCCGTGTGACGCTGCCAACGCTGCTGCGTAGCTTCGAAAAGACCAACACAGAAGACACGCCTAAACGCAAACCAGGAAACCGTTTTGGCTGAGCAACTGTAAATGTCACTCTTGATCCCAAATTTCTCCCAACATAAACTCATGTAATCGTTGTTTGCTTTCAATTTGGATTTGTGATTTTTTTTTTTTTTTTATACGCCTCCAACTAGATGGGGCGCCTTTAATTAATGTCAATCAAAGCATGCAGCCAAAGGTTACTTTTGTTTTATGAGAAAGTCTGGCCGCTAAAGTGACATCTGTAATGGGAATTACAGTCTATTCGATCCTGTCATCAAGATTCTTACTTTTTACACATAAGAAGTCCCATTGTTTTGTTTTTGAGGCATAAATTGTGATCTCATTAAGGTGTGTTTTCCGGAGTCATATCCTTGTAAAATTCTGACTTGGATATCAAAATATGATGACCGGTTCCAGCTTTATTCTTCAATTGTCTTTCCAAAAGAGGACTTCTTCTTGCCGGGGGCAACTTTTTCCATTGGAAGCTTGCTGCGAGCAGGTCGCACCTGTTCCCGCTTTCTGCCCCGAAAAAAAGACTTTTTTCAAAACAAAGTGTCAGAAAAGTGATTTATTTATATATATTTTTTGATGCAAGACGACTTTTTTTCTGATTGTACACCTACGAATGCAATCCTTCAGCTCAATTTGGTCAAGCCATGTTGAATTGTGTTTGTTAAATATTCCCTTGCGACCAGGCCGAGCTAAAGTGTCCCTAAGCAAGACTGGAAAGCCGGAAAGCTCCCAGCGGACGCGGCAGCGGGCTCCCACTGGGCTCGGAATGTGGCTGCCAATGGCTGAATGTGAGGCTCTGTAAAGGCGTGCAGGACACCAGACGGTGGAGATAAAACCAGATATAAGCGCGGTCCATTTCCTCGTGGCTTTCGTTTCCGATAGTGAGCAAAGTGTCAGCTGCCAGAACACATGGACTCCAGACGGAAAACTGAAAACGTCAAAAGGTGAGGCGCGGAGGCGTCGGTGTTCACTGGCGGCACATCTGTTGGACAGGTGGAGGTCGCAGCAGGGATCACTTCAGCGTATGCCAGAATTTGTGACGAAAATGAAGAAAACCAAAACATTCATGCGGTTAAGAACTGACGGTCAACTCCACCTCACGAGGCCCAGAGAGCTGCGATTGGATTCGACTGGTGGGCAAGAATTTGACAGACGCCTGCCCCCAAATCCTCCAGCCCGTCTTTTTAACATTGGCAATGGTGAACTTATTTTTACTCTTTTATGGCAATCAACCATGTTAAAAAAAAAGATATCTTCCAATTCTCAACGATATAAAGTTAAAACAATGTTTTTTAGAGATATTTTTTTCAAATCATAATTATTTCATATATTAGAGAATAAAATGAAATGATTGGGTATAATGGATTTTCGTCCTTGAAACTGTACCAAATATTACATTTAGTTTCATGCTTGGTTTTTTTAATTCAAGTCATTTCATATCATCTATTTTTCAGTTTTACTTGCTAGCTGTCCAAAAAGACAAGATTTCTTCTGTCTCGTCCCATCTGTCCCGAGTTGACACTCAAAGGCTAATCTTGACCCGCTGCACTCGGAAAACAAAACCGCACCTGAGATGGAGTGATCAAGAGCAGCTGCTCGTATGTTTTGACGGCGTCACGGTACATGCGAGCCTTCGCAAATGACGCATCGATGTGACGTCACGGAACGGGCTTTCCGTATGTCCCTGTCATATTCGTCCACAAGATGGTGCTCCATTCCATTCCCCCATTCAAAGCATGCAGCTCTTCCCATTGGAATCAAAAGCTTTTAAAACGTGGCAATGTCCTACAACATTTTGCATTATCTTGAAATCAGATGAAAATCTTACATTTCGACTCCAATATTGAATTATGACTTCCTGAAAAGGCATGACCACTTGTGACTGAGTGCACAGGTTCCACTTTAAAAATCAGAAAAGCAGATTTCAATTCAATATTTGAATAATCCACCGTGTCAATGATTGTATTGATTTTATTTGTTTTATTATGGCGAAAGAAAGCTACGGGCGGTTCGATGGCTTGATGGCTCCCAATTAGCCCGCCTGCTCGTTCTCAAAGCTCCTTTTAATCAGGTCTTAAATGTATCGATCTGCCCCATGCCACACACACACACACACACACACACACACACACACACACACACACACACACACACACACACACACACACACACACACACACACACGATCCATTATGGTATTAATTACCTTTGACAGCAAATCAATAAATGGCTCATATTTCGGACACTGGAGACTCGGAGGCCAATTAGCTTCATCCATGAGAGGTCAGAGCCCCTCCGGCCACCTCACGAGGTACACCAGTGAGACCGCCGCCATCCACAACAGCACAACCACTTGGCGTCTTGACAAGTAACTTGCGCGCAGTTTCACTTTTTGTTTGGCGTGCGTGCGTGTGCCTGCGATGCCACGTTGCATGAAATGAGCTTTCTTTGTTCCATCATGAGAATTAGGAGGGAGGCCGTTCGACCAGTAAATGGTTGAAAGACAAATGAGCTTTAACGGGGGAACGGAGATGGCGCTGGCATACGCGTCGCATACAAACGCATGTGCGTTTGTGAGAGCGATGGGGGCAACTTCAAAGATGACAGAGGTCATTTTTGGTACAACGATATGGCATGACAGCGGAACAAAAGCGTAATAGTGAAATGCAGTGTAAAAAAAAACGCAGCATTCATTCATTCGTGATCATTTCCATGCTCAACATCACGTATTCGCTTTCTTTTTCCTCTTTCCATCAAATATTTTTAATCCGCAATGTCAACCTGCGATTCCAGTCCTGTAGATGCGACACTGCATTCCCCGCATCGAATCTCAAAATCTGTTCCCGTCAATCACCTTTGATACTGAACTCACGAGAGTTGGGAAAGACTCCACATTTTGGTCACCTTTCACTTCCTGTTGACATGATGCCCGTATACTGCATTCCGTGCATTTGCTCTCCATAATCTCGACCGTTTCCATCCTCCGCCTTTGATTTTTGATCTGCAAATGGGGAAAACAGCCCCACGTTGGGGTTTTTTGCACCTGGTTTAGGCATGACACTGCAATGCATGCATCATTTTTCTCTTCCCGTGCACTCCTACTGCAGTCCATACATGTGAGGCTACAGCGTGTTCCGGTGCCATCTCTCTCGTTGTTGCTAATTAGCGCAAACGCATCAAGGAAAATGCCATAGACGGGCTAGTGAATAGCATTTATGTCGCATAGCCCTTGGCGGCAACTATTTTGTCCCCCCCCGTCCAGCCTGATAGCGCATTCCTTGCGTCTTTTTGCGCCGTCCGCAACAGCGGCAGTACACCTGCAATGCAGCGCGCCACGAGAGCGGGCCGGCGAATGGAAAAAAGAAATCCAAAGGCATCTGTCTTGTTGAAGCTTTTAAAGCGCAGGCCGGCCGCTTCTTGTTGTGCCCGAGGGACGCCCGGCTGGAAACGCTCGGGCGGAAACACTCGCACCTAACTTGGGTGGGAGTGATTTAACGAGCTGCGGCGGCGAGAGAGAAAGACGCCCCGCGGGAGACGTGCGCCGCCATCGAGTGGCCCTGGAACATTTCCGCAGAGTGCAGTAAAAGTGTCGGCACCTGCGCAAAAAGTGTGCAACTTTTTTTTTTTTTTTTTTACTTCCCGCCCCAAGCGGCACCTTAAAATTAGAATCCGCTTCCCCTCGCACGTTTGCTTGCTGGAGAAGAATGGAGATGTGCTGCTGCATCGCTGACAATTTCATCACCAAATTCCAAAATGTGAGACCGCAAAGTCCCGGCAGCATAGTTGAGCCAAAGTTTGGCTTGCTCTTGGGCATTTTAGCCACCCTCATGTTCTGAAAGAAGGGCCAATATCTTTTTTCATGTAATACAGAGCTGGTACCTTAACTTAGAAGTGCCATCATTGACGAGGATTTCAACTAAATGGTCGTCTTTTTGTTGTATGTTTGTTTTTGTTTTAACAGAGAAACTCAACCTTTTCTGAGTGCAGAAAAGAAGCTTTTTTCGGAAAGCAATCATGTCAAGCGGGACAGCGACTTTGCTTTTGTGAACCTCGAACTGTCAAAGGCGACGGAGAAAGGGCTTTTGACAGCAAAATAATGGAGTTGCCGATATACACTACAGTTGAGGCACATGCCATGAGCGTCGTCGATGAACAACGCATAGCCTGCGATGAATTCCAGTCGCTTTTTCTTTTTAAAAATGTCTTTTTTTTCCTCTCATAATCGCACACTTTACTACTTAGCCAAAATCTACAGATTTTATATCATACTTAACATGCACGGTTTGAGTGTTAACATTTTTCTGCAGATGTGTTTATTTATTTATTCGAGTTTTTCCTTGCCCGCCTGGGGGGGTTGTCATCAGGGATGTCATTCATATTTACTAACTGTGGACCCGTGAAGCCATTGAGACTCTTTTTTTGTGATTTAAGGGCCGGATAAATAAATTGGACTTTGACTGCGGGGGGGGACACCAGAGAAGAGCAAAACTCGACTTGACGACCACCAATTTATGTTGCTGTCATTGGGTCGTGTCCACGTTGATCGAAATTTGACTGCGCCACATTTCAAAAGCGACATCATGACGATTACAAGGGGGCCCCACTCGTCAAAACGGTGCCGTTTCAGTGTCATTTGAAATTGGAAATGGCATCAATCAATCGCTTTCAATTATATGCTGAACTGTGAAAAATGTGCTTTTGTCCTTGTTTCTTTTCAAAAGATTTACGAGACATTAGATCGATACGATGTGTATCTGTATACAGTATGCGTGTGGGTCTCGAGTTTTCAACTTACTATTTCCTTAAAAGTTACACATTTTTTTTCAGTGAAAAAAAAATTCAGTGCACACTGCGTTTTTGGGGCGGTATGATCGCCACATATATAAGCTTTACAACAAAACAAACATGCCCACGTCTCAAAAGAAGTTGGTCAAGTTGCAGCCAGTCAGACGAAAACTCTTTTGCTGCAACTTTGCACGCGGGTCACGCAACTGGCGGCAGATGACAATATGCCAAATAACATCAAACGTCCACATCGCTCGTTATCTATTTTTTCCATTTTGTGCACAAAATGCTGCCCCCCAAAAAGGAAATAAATAGATCAATAAAATCGGAAGTCATGATCCGCTTGTTCATTTTTTTTTTTTTCCGAACGACTATTAATGAAACAATTCTTTTTTTTTTGTTTGTTTTGTTTTGTTTTTTTGTTTTTACTTCCAGTTTTGCTTGGAAAAATGATTGAACATGAATTCAAGAGAGCCACAGTCGCGGTTTAGCCACTGGGACACTCACAAGGACCCGCAATCGACTCAAATGCTCGCATGCGGACTTACAAGCCAAACTGGATCCAGGACCTGGAATTTCCCTGTAATGTGCATGTCATAAGTCTCAAGTCTTATCCTTGAAATTTCAAGCCCGCCCCTCCAAAAAAAAACCCAAAAAAAACAAAACATGACATGTACTGCTGTAAACCAACAAGCTTATTTCACTGTAACTTTATTTTCGACCAGCTGTGGTTGAGCTCATTCTCAACCATTCTCTCTCTTTTCCCCTCATTTTATCCAAAACTTAATGCAAATGTAATAATCGTCCGAAGCCTCACCGTGATACTTGTTTCATGAGGCGACCTCCGTTGTGTGTATTATTCCTTTTAAGTTTCATTGTTCTCCTTCAAGACTTCTGCGACAGTTCCGTTTGAAATTCAGCCACATAAATGCTAAATGAATTGAAGAAAGAAAGGAGCGATAAATGCGTCGTAGATGTTTCAAGGGTGAGCCTTTGAATCGGGAAAAGATGGAAATGTTACTTTTGAGCAAGGAACAAGAAGAAGAAGAAGAAATAGAGTCCTATCTATGACGCATCTTTGCAGCTGAGCATGTGCAACTCTTCAAAACAAATTTCAGGAGAGGAGAAGAATGCTTCAAGAGGTGCTCGGGCAAACGGGGGGCCGCTGGTTTTCAAGGGCAATCTTTTGTGCGTCAGGAGAACAAAAAAGTACGGAAAGAAAGGAGGGGGAAATAAGGGAAGCAGAAGAAGGAGAAGAAAAAAGAAAAAAGTTGCATAGAATGAAACATCTTCTCCGGGGGGGGCTGAATGGCATTCCCTTGGGGGCCCCGCCGCGGTTAAAGGCAGGCGTTTAATATACACGAAAAACCTTGGCGCGTGTGAATACAGACAAAGATGAAGATGTTAAACGCTCGCCTGTGACAGAATGAGAGCACTGATAAAAAGACGGCGGCGCAACGGGCCTCAATCAAAAGACGTGATGAGTATCAAAAATGGCTTTGAGCGAGAGCGCGAACGGGAAAGCTAACGGCGGCGCTAGCGTGACCACACGTTAGCGGCTGTTAACTCATTTGCTGCCGTCAACGTTAGCATTCGTCCACTGGCACTCGAGCTTTTAGTGCCACCCAGGTGTGGACCCGTCAATTAAAAAAAAATTTTTTTTCAACAAGTGGGCCGTTTGTAACTGTAAAAGATGCCTGTAGATGATAAAATTGCATCACTTTGGATTGCAGATCAGCAAAGCTTTTGAAGAGAAGATAAAGATGAGGGAGTGGGTTCTCAGCTTCTCGGCACAGTTTTGATACCGAAGGCAGACAAGTTTAGGCACCTGTCACTCCAAAAGACTATATTATTAGGATATATGTATGAAACAAAAAAAAAATTCCTGCTCTGGCTGAGGCCTTCACACAATGTTTTTCTACACCTTCAACTTTATTATTATTATTGTTATTATTATTATTATTATGATAATATCCCTCACACTTAGACATGGCTCTCCTACATTTTTCCAACTGATTCTCATTGTTCCAACGTCCAAAAATGTATTTGTCTCAATGCGTTTTGAAGGTGCAACAATTGTATTGGTATTGTTTTTTTCCCCCCGCAGTATTCTCACAAGCATGTTTTGGATGTCTCCCTCATCCAGCGCACCTGATTCAATCATCGGCTCATCAGCAAACTTTGCAGAAGCCTGATAGCGATCGTAACCATTTGTAGCAGGTGTGATCGAACTTGGGCATCCCTGTTTGAGGTGAATGGAAGGACGGACAGACAGACTGCATTTCCTGGTTATCATGAAGTGTTTCGTCGTTCATCCACACGACGCCGCACTTCGCAGCCAAACAAACTTAAACGGGAAGTTTCTGGTAAAGGCGTCAAAAAAAGCGGCCAGCTGTTGCCGACATCTGCTGGCTCAAGAAAACGAGATTTACACCAGCCGGCAGCGTGGCAAAGACTTATTGATTCAGTTTTAAATGGAGCGCTTCAACCGAATGCTTCCAGAACGAGCGGCCGCTTCATCCCGGCACGAAGACGTTTGGAATGCACCTGAGCTTCAATTTGCTCTGGTCTGAAGACGAGCCTGGCAAGGCTTCACGCGTCACACTATGCAGAAAAAGTGTGAGACAACCATTTGTTTTTGTGTGTGTGTGTGTGTGTGTGTGTGTGTGTGTGTGTTACACTTCTGTCTGCTTCTGTCTAATCTAAAAATATCTCTGCTTTCCGCACAGAGAGCGCGTGCCTGCCTGCTTACCTTTGCCCACATACACACGGGGCAACAGATGAGTCCTAGAAAGGCTGCCATGGGCTCCTCTGACCACATCCTCGTCCTATCTGCCACCTTGCACTCTCCAAATGAACAGAACGAGGGGAGATCATCCATACAGTACACATGCTCACTCATAACGTGATCATGACTGTCGCCAGTCATTCATGACAAATGGCCACGAGCACAGAACAAATGGAAATAATCCACAATAGGTGGGGGGAGTCTACTTCACACTTGGTCACGCAATATACGTTGCCTTACAATGAAAGTGGAACCTCGGTTACCATGACTCAGTCCTTTCCAAAAGGTCAGACTAAAACCAAATTGTACGAACACCAAAGCAATGTTTCCAATAGGAAATAACGTAAATCCAATGAATTCATTCAAGACATTCAAAAACGTCAGATATATATAGATATATATAGATATAGATATATCTATCTATATCTATATAGATATTTTTTTTTTTTGCCTTTTATTGACCAAAAAAAAAAATTAAGCCATGCCATGGTCCCTCTGAGCATGTTATAGTGTGTTAGCACCCCCTATTGGTAATAAATTGGTACAGCAGCTAATCAGTGAATTGTGTCGCTCAGTCAAGTACGCGGGCAGCCAAGAAAAAGCTTCGCACCAGGAAGTGCAGCAACCTGTAATAGCAGTCTTACCAGGGCTGGACTAGGCATCGCGTATCGCGGGCAGATGCCCGGTGGACCAGAGTCTTCAGGGGCCGACATGGTGCAAATAATTCTTTTTGAATTGAATTGGTCACAATTTATTCCTTTGTTTTCCCTCCATGTTACCACCCCAAGACTCCGTCCCATTAAGTCCACTCGCGTTGGTCCGGCACTGAATATGCAAAACAAAAGTCAAAGCAATTTAAAAACCAAGTATATTCAAAAAATCCAAAATGATGATAATCCTGGACAAGAGCACTCCCGAGTAGCACACAAAAGAGTGAGAAATGGACAGAGCCTTAACGGAACTGAGTTACTTGGATGAGTTTGCTACGAACCATTTTCAAACCAATGAAAAGCAGGACAAAATTTCAAGGAAGAGAAAATTGTTGGGTAATACGAAATCCGAGGGTCCGCTGTAGTGTCATGTTGCTGATGCCATCCTTCCGCTGGCCAGTTGCATTTATGAAATCTGGTAGATGTCTATCATGAGTAGACCACCCCCCCCCAGGCCCCCCCGCAGAAAATGTCCTGAGAAGCCTGCACCGAAATGACACAGAAAGTCTGCCACTTTGCTTTGCAATCCCATTTTAGGGGGCAGAATTGGAAATTTGGGGCAAAATGCATGCTTGCACAATAGAAACAAAGTGATAGATGAGAGATGCAGTCTGCGCCAATCGTCAGATATTGGTGGTGCGCATTGCTCACACTGCATCATAAATAACTGCAAGCTCAAGTTGACTAATGGAACAATCCGACTGTGACAAGGGCCCGCGCGTTTTGATCGACTTTGGCCATTTCTGCAAAGCTTGTGCTTGCGTCTCATTTTCCACGGACGGACCGAGTGCTTCTAAGTTGATGCGCGCACGCTCCGCTGGGCCGAGCCGGGCCCTCAGGTGACACATAAATAAATAAGCGTGGCGGATGTGGCTGGAAAAGAACACACACACAAAAGAAAAAAAAAAACAGCAGAAGACGGATGAAGAGGAAAAGAAGAGTTGAGCTGCATGCTGGGGTTTGTCTCCTGTTATTTGCTCAACTCAGTCAGCAGAAGAAACAATCAAAGTGGGGAAGAAAATAAAGATGAGACTTTTCCGCCGTGCTCTGCCCACACAAAATGGGAATTATTTTCTTGTTTTTCGAATCCTACCGCAGCTGAGTGGAGGACATCAGTCGAGTATCTTTTCGCGTAAGGTTTCTTGAGACTTTTTTGTGGGGCTACTGGCGAGAGCCACTTCTGCCAATGTTCATGGTACTCAGAGAAAATGGCTTCAAGGGCCGAATTTTCCCAAAATGACAAGGATTCCTGGGAAGAACCCCGAAAATAGATTCAAAGCTAAATTGCACACCCTCCCCTGTCTTTTCAGGCATGCCTTTTTGAGACTTTTTTGTGGAGCTACTTATGACAGCCATGGCTGACAAATTTCACATTGCCAATTTTTATTTTATTTTTTTCTATCCAGCGGCAAATGTTCTTGGAAATGACATCTTAAAAAGTCAATTCAAACCAAAATGGCAGGCCGCCTGTCTCTTTTTGAGCATAGTTTCTTGAGAATTTTTTTGCGGGTCTACTCATGAGAGACACATCTACGATATCGTACGTGTAGCTAATAGCGTGTGGCTTCGGGGATTGAATCAGGGATCAAGAATCGTTGGAAAGCACGCCTCAAATGACTGACTCACACAAAAAAAAAAAAGGCAGACTTCATGTCTATTTTCAGCCATGGCTTTGTGACACTGTCAAGACGAACGTGAATTTTTATGTTCGGTCAAAATGGCTTTGTGGGCCGAATTTAGCCCGACCAAATTTCCATTTGACCGGGATAAGTAGTCCTGCAAAATACGGTTGCGCTCTGAATACAACACAGAAGCAAGTGCAATTTCCAGTCGGACTTTGCAGAGCTGAATAGGGGCGCGAAAGCGCCCCCCCCCCCCCCCCTTCACCCCCGCTGGCAGGGGTGCAGTGAGGCTCCTCGGTTCCCATAATGCAGTGTGGTACTCGGCCCGATAGTGGGAAGTCCGATAAAAGGTCTGTGGGGATTGTGACAGGTGGACAAGAGTTGTTTAACGAGGCAATCTAGAAGGTGAGAGTGTTGGATGTTCCCCCCGCCCCCCCTTGAACGCATTGACACATCATCCCAAGAGGAGACACACACGTGGAGGGATTGATCATCGTGTACAAGGCCTTTAAGTGTCGCTTGTGTCTGGGCTGCTGCCGGATGGATCAAGAAATGTTTAAGGTTTTTTTTTTTCGTCTGTGTGTGCGTGTCTTTTTTCGTACTTGCACTCTCAAACGAGCAAGTGGAACTTTCAACTTTTTTTTTCCCGCTGACTTCAGCTACTTTTTCAGTAAAGAGTGATAAAAAGATGCTGAGGTCAGCAAAAAGCATGTTGGTGTGAGTTGGCGTTTTGAGTGTCGACGTGTGGGCAGACGCAGCTTTCGTGAAGATGGACGGACATATTGAAAGGATGCGTCAATAGAGAGACGGTTGTTTATGCTTCCTGCCGGCAAACGGACACGCATGATTTAAGTATACACGACTAATGTGAGTGGACGCAAATATTTTAATGTTTGTGTGTGAATGGAAAGACATTTTTATTTTAATGCAATAGAGTTTATGTTTATTTCTTTCTTTGGACTGTATGTAACTGGATAGATCATTGTTTATAGTGTGAGGGATGTGAATCATGTGAACGAATAGACCGACACTTTTTAGAGTTACAAAAATGAAGGATTTTTTATCTTATTTTGAGACCCTTTTTTTTGTAATTTTTACAAGTTTCAATTTTTGGGGAGGAAACGGTTTGTTTGTTTAACTTTAGTATTAGTATTTTGTTGTTGTTTTTTTTTAAATCTGGAATATTTGTCCTGCCCTCACTCCCTAGGTTGGACACACCCATGTGATAGACTCCCAATGAGAAATAAATGAGAGGGCGAGCGGGGAGATGACGTGCAAAGAACTGAACGCTAACGCTAGTCTCGGTTCCCCCTCGCGAGATTGCTCCCAAAATCGAGCGTCTCCTCTCCTCATTGGGTCTTTATTATGAACGTCGAATTGATGACTTTGGACAGACTTTTTTTCCTTTCAATGGTCACGATGTATTGGATAATAAAGTCAAGTACAATTCCCCACTGTTCCTTCTTCCAGTCTTACCGAAATTACTGTCACCCCCGAAAGCTCGTGTATGAAATGAACTGACAAAGGGCATCCCACTGCAGTTTATTTTTAGCTAGTTTCATGAATGAAAAATGTAGTTCTTTTTTTTACTTTGCTTATAAAATGTTCATTTCATTTCAGTGGGTTATTTCTAAAAACCTTGAATGCGCGCCAATGGGAATGGACGAGAGCTGCGCACTTAGAGAAACGCGATTCGTATTTTGTGGGGTCATGTAATTCTAGCAGCCAAAGTGAAAATTCCTGAAACGGCGCGTTCTTAAAAAGAAAAAAAAAAGAATTCCAGTGCGAATGTAACAATACCCTACTGGTGCAATAACGCCGGACCTTTGTCAGCTCATATTAACGTCGCTACAGATAGGGGCCCCGTGTTTGTTTCATCCACGAAAGCAGCAAAGACAGCACATTAATTTCCGCCGCCCGAGCGTCCCGTATGAGGAGGAGAGGCAGCAATTAAATGCGACGGCTGCAACAGCAATCGACGTCTCTTGCGAGTAAACAACTTTGCTCTCCCGTGAGGGCCCCGCCGACGTTTCAACCGAGAAATCAAGTCATTTCAGTCATCAAGTAATCACACTCGCCGACAGCCGTCGCCACAGCTGGAGCGGCGTCGGAAGTGCAGAATTTTGGAAGCACGCGGCAATCGGGTGATATCGCCCGTTCGTTCGTTGGTGAGACGTGGCCATCGGCGTTTTCTCTTTATTTCTTCAAGCTTTTTGCATTGGCTTGCTGACCCAATGAATGCATAGGTAGCTGTCTGCAATTACATAGCTACCTTGACTGATGCTTACATTAGGCAGGCGAGGGAAGGCAGCTTTACTTCTCTTGCTCATTTTAGACACAAGGTCACTCAATGTGCCTTGCAAAATTCAAATTACAAACAACAGCAAAAGGATGACATAAGTACTAAGTTACAGGAGCGTTTTAAAACTTGGGCGAAAAGAAGTTACTTGGAGCTGACTTCACTTCTGTTTGCAGCTATCCCATTCGTAGGCGGCACAACAGCTAAGTGCAGCTTCACCTTGTTTGCGTTAAGCTTTGGGCTCCATTCATCAACTTCCACAGGTCTCAAAGCCCGACCGTGCTTGTGTTCAATCGGCATTTCGTTGATGTATTCAGGACCCAAACCATTCACTGATTGGAAGTCTAGTAGCAGAACTGTAAAGTCGATTCTACAGCTGGACGCATGTGTTTTGATCTCGGTGCTCTGGTCATACCGGAGTTGCAGCGTTCTGAGGGTGCTGCAGCTGTTTGATGCTCTTCTGAGGGAGTCCGGTCAGCAACAGTAACCCAAATCTACCTGTACAGTTGCTCTTTACAATTTTGCACACCCCTGGGGAACAGCATGACCGCAATCATCACTGTAGCCCCGGCGGCTCTGTACTTACTTGAACCATTGTCACCGATCTCTATTCCACAGCAGCAGACACTTTAAAGGACTTCAGTACAATTGCACCCTTCAACTTGCTCTACAAATAATGCGACTGGTCACTTTAAAATGGTGCAGTGATCATCTACACCGACTGCACAACTCTTCGAGGATTGTATTCTACCACTGATCACTTTAGCTCTGCTCGATACTTTGCACATTGTCTCACAGCTGTCATCGGCTGGTACCACCGCAAAACGGTCCCCTTACATTACGGAATGTCTTTCCATACTTATTTGTCAGCGGAGAAATCCGAGCGGGATGGTCAGGCGTCAAACTGATAAACGACGTTGCGGAAGTTCATCGAGTCGCTAACTCACGTCTAATCCAAGGCAGTGTGGGGGTCGGGGCGCTGCGACTGCTCGTAAGAAGATGGATGAACGCACGAGTGTCCGGCTGGGAAAGGAAAAGGCGGAAAAGAAAGAAGAAGGAGCGAGGCGAGCGTTTTGAGGAAAGGTCAGCGTCTTGCCTTTCATTTGTCTCTTTGATGGAGCTGGCCTATTAGCAACAGATAGCATGAGCGGACGCCGCCCAGGCCAAACAAGCTAATTAGCGAAAGATGAAGGCATCTTGTCACTCGGTTACCGTGACAACGCGCAGGACATTCACATTTACAAATCAGCAGAAAAGACCGCCGACATTATTCTGACAATAATGATCGTTCAAATCATCACATTGTGTTTTTTTAGTGCGACAGTTAAGAAGCCAGTGTTAAGGTTCCAAGGCAGGGTTTGGATTTCAAAGTTAGGTTTTAGCACAGTTTTAGGGTTCCAAAGAAGGGTTTCAAGCGAGGACGTATGGAGACCATAATTTGGTATATACCGAAAAATATGAAAAGATGCTCTCGTCGGCTTTCCCTGACATGTCGTATTTGTTCTCAATCAGCAGCCTGAAATTTTTATGAATTTCGTTATTTTTAACCAACAGCGGCCGTCGCCCAGAATGTTGTGGCCCAAAGTGGTACGACACACGACGCAAGCAATTCTAAATTCACACTTGGCTGTACGGATCGTCCAAATATCAATCAATAAATAAATACTTGGGTAAAACAGCAATTCAGCAAAAGTTGTCATGCAAAGCTATATATGTGTGAAACGGATGCAATTAAAAGAGCTCCACCCCTCTCGTTAGGCGTCTCTTCCTGCACATGGAGCGCTAATTAAGAGCATGTTGCGCCGCTGCGCCGCTAATCTCGCACACTCCGTTCAATCCAATGCGCTAGCGGATTACAGCTCACAGCATGCGCTCTCGTTATCATGCCGCACATGCGCACGCCCACGCACACCCCCGAAGAGTACACGCACACAATGAATTGTTGACGTGCTAAAGTGGGACTGTGTCTTGTATGACACCTTCAGGCTTTATTTGCATCTCTAATTAGCGCACAATGATGATGCAGTGCAGGCTGACATGCTCGCCGTGCTAATGGGCTTTGCTTTCTTTGGATAATTCAAATGGAGTGCATGTGTGTGTGCGCACTCACGCACTCACATTCACGCACACACATACACACGAACACACACACATACTCGATGGTTGGGAAATATTTGCAGACACTTCCACGCCGAGGGACGGTGTCACTTGCAGCCGACGTTTGTTTGCAAACTAGCCACTAGTGGCTCATTAGGCTTTCAAATTAGGCAAATAAGACAAGGTTAATGAGTTAAAAGTAGGGCTTCAGGCCAGGGTTAGGGTTTCAAAGAAGCAGCAGGGCTTCAAGTAAGTGTTTATTGTCAGTGTCATTCATTGCAGCCCCTTCGGATGTGCGCAAGTTGGCCACCGGCGGTACGATACAGTCTTGCACAAAGACGAATTTCATCACTACTGTAAGTAAATTAGTCAGATGAAGTAATACGCCGTACGGGAATTTATGGCGAGTATACTTTCACATGATATTTGCACCATTTGTGTTCAAATATCGGTCAAGTGGAAGAACGGCACCGCATACTGTAAATGCTATTTGTTTGCCTCCCTGTCGTGCTTTGCGCCGTCCAATAGCATGAGCTCAGGGTTCTTTCCGAAGGCCAAGTTACACTTCGTGGTTGCTTAAAATTAACAATGTCTAATTCCGCGTTTAATTTGACAGTAACGGAAGCACTGCAGGCTCACAACAAAACAGCCAACTCACTACTGTATATAGGATACCATATCATCAGTATCATTAGTGAATCCCAACGCAGTCAAAGCGCACACTTAGCATCCATCATTTCCGACGAGCGCTTCACGTTCACTTGCTCAGTGAAATGTTCAACATGTTGTGTTCTTTGTGTGTTTGTTGGCGTGTTTGCATGACACCTTTGAGTCAGGCAGAAGAAGAGGAAGAGGAAGATCGAGAAGACCTTCCTGACAAGAGCTCCGTGAATGCAGCTCGGGTTGTGCGAGGTGAAAATGCTCTTTAACCGAGTGATATTTTTTTTTTTGTTTGTTTGTTGGTTCTTTTTTTCCGGTTGCTCCCAAGTTCAAACTGGTGCAACGCTTCCATTTAAGCTTTTTTTTTGTGCTCCTGTCGTCATGACAAATATAGGCAAAAAACTGCGGAGCAAAGTCTACAAAAATGAATACACTAATGCTGCGAAACACAGAGCACTGGTTGTGTTCGACGAAGGTTTGAAGTTTTGGGTCCCGCTTTAAAAATTAGGGTTCGAAGCAATCATAAGGGGTCTTCAAGTAGGGTTTTTTTCAGGGTCAGGGGTTCAAAGGAAGCGTTCAAGCCAGTGTCAGGGTTTGTAATTATGGCTTGAAATCAGGGCTAAGGTTTCAGATCCAAATTTTGTTGCAAGTGATGCCTAGGCGAGCAATTGGGGTTTCAAGACAAGATTCGGGTCTCAAGAAAGGCTTTCATCCCACGTTATATGATCCAAGTGGGGTTTCCGGCAAGGGGTGGTGTTTGCGAACAATGGAGCCGTCCCAAGACTTTCCTGTTGACTTGACCCAGCAATAGCGTAGCAACACAGTACAGCACTTGGATCGCTGGCCAGGAAAGGGCAAGCAAAGTGAGTGCTATGAACGTCTTGGTGGAAACACTTTGGAGGAGCGCGAAAGCTTCGCCACGCTAAAGGAAACGACAGCACACGAGCAGCAGGTATAAAATGTCCTCCATCTCTTACATGCACTTTGCATTATTGGACGGACGGAGCTTTTGTTATCTGACGGTGGCGCCGTTTTACCTTGATGCATGTTATTTTGGTTTGTTTTTTTTTTTTACATTGATGGAACATTAAAGTGCTTCTGTTGTCTGGGTCTGATGGAAGTGGCATGCGGATGTACTCCCGCCTCTCGCGTGCGCTCCCCTCCGCCCCGGTGTCAAAACCGTTTCATGCTGACGGCTGATGAGAAAATAATGCGGATGCCAGACCTTTTTCTTTCTATAGTGACTGCGGCGGCGGCCGCCGCCGCCGCCGCGCCGGTGGGTGGATGAGAGATCACGAGCATCAGTGGGTCCCTGAGTGTGCGTTGTGGGCTTCGAGTCATTGTTTGTGATTAACTGTAAAGGCGAAGCCACGTGAACAAATGTCTCCCCAATAATATGTTCTCCGTGCCCCTGCTCGTGTAAACATGGCGTTCTGATTAATATCGCGTTTGTGGAAGAAGGATGAGCAGATGAATCCATCTTTTTTTCCCCATCCCCCTCAGCGCACTGCCTTTTTGTCTTCTAGCGCCCTCTGCCGTCAGCTAAAATTGATGTCCAAGTGCCCTCGTGCTCGCATTGCAAGCGTAACGGCTCACCCGTTTTCTGGGTTTGGTTACACAATGGGCTCGCATTGTGTAACCAAACCCAGAAAACGGGAGGCAGTACAGGACAAAATGGCAGCAAATTCCATCTCAACTCAGAAGAAAATTCTTCGACATGAAGAACATGGCGCTAAAGAAAATGCTTGCCGTGAATTCCCCTGCAAGACAGACTGATACCGCCTTTTTCAGAACTAGCACAAGTACTTTGGGATTCAGACAGAGTTATGGTCCCAAATTGGGGTTCCAAGTCAAAATTAGGGATTCACTCGACAGCGGCTGCTGCAGCAGTGGCGGGCGGACAACACAGATCCGTGTGTGTGTGTGTGTGTGTGTGTGTGTGTGTGTGTGTGCGCGCGCACGCGCCCGCAATCAAATCTTTAATTCCCAACTTGTCCGCCTTTAATCTGATGAACTGACTTCCTCTGATTCGGGCGGGGAAATCAATCATTCAGCAGCAAGCCGCACAATGGCCTCCTAAGAGTGCGGCAAACACAACACAGGAAAACCCACGCGACACCTTTCATATTCGCATGCAATCAACATTTTGCCTTATCCAGTGGGGAGATTTGGCATGCATGCGCAGTGAGGGGGTCCAAGTTGGGTGTCAAGTCAGAGTTAGGGGAGCAAAAGCAGTCTGTGTGCCAAGGTTTGGGTCTCAAGCTGCAGTTAGGCCATAAAAATAGGTTCGGGGGAGAATTTGAAGCCTGGGTTTGGATTCCAAGGGGGCACAGGGCTCTCAAGGTAAGCTTGCAGGCCACCATTAGGGTTTCAAATTATGGTTTCAAGCCTGTAAACAGCAGTTTATCTTCAAAGAAATGTTCAATTTCAACAAATTCATTTCATGGTGTTAGGTATGGACAAAGTCTTATTTCCACGATCATATTTAAGAGATTTTTTTTCTCTCCGTATCAAAAAGGAAATGTTCTTCAGTTTGTGATCATGATCTTAAGACAATGACATTCCAAATACTTTATAAGCAGACATCTCTAAATTATGCTTTGATTTGTTTTTTTTTTTTTTTGTTTTGTTTTGTTTGTTTTAATTGATTGGGAAGATGTAACGTTTGGGTTCATTTTGACATTTATAATTGTGCCATTCCTTATGCGCCCATATTGGAAAGCGGAAGGTTTCGTTGCTCCAATGAGACACACGAATCTCCCATTGACACTGCTGGAATATCAGCGGACAGAGGAATGTTTTCGCGCCTCTAATAAGCATTCTTCACCGTGTAGCCGCATATTTGCCGCGTGTTGATAAGTGTATTAAGCACTCGGATCGGGCCTTTGCGACACGCAGGGGAAGAATGTTCATTAATTGCCGTTAAGTAAGGGCCAGTCACGCGATTAACTTGAATAATATCTTAATCCCTCAAAAGGCCCTCATTAGTAGTCATTATTGAATGTACACTTGCCGGTGAGGCAGGAGAGAAAAAAAACAATCATTCATGTTGCCATGACATTGTTTTTCTTTTTTTTTTGCTTGTTTTTTTTTTTTTATCCGTCTCCTGAAGTCAGTTTCACTTACAAAGTAAGAAAATGACGTTTTGTTGGCATGTCGATGGAGACGTGCAACAAAATGAAGCCATGCTTGAAAAGACACGAAGCAGACAGTTGTGGTTTGGAGTGGCCATTTTAAAAACAACATTTTCAGGTGTCCTTCACCCCTTTGGAATTTTTGAAAAAAATGGAGCCCCCAAAGCCAGTTTCACTTGGAAAGATGAAATTTGGAAGGCATGTCCATCACGAACAGACCAAGAAAAAAAAGGAGCAGGTCTTGAAAAGATACAAGGAAGTAGGCAGTTGCGGTTTAAAGTGGCCATAACCCAATTGCTTTCCGGGGATCCGTGCCCCCTGTGAAAAAGCAAGCTCCCCAAAGCCATTTTCATCTATAAAGATCAATTTTGGTAGGCATGTCTCTCATGAGTATAAAAAAAAGTCTCAAGACGGTATGCTCGGAAAGATACAGGAGGTGTGTCATTTTGTTCTGAAGCAGCCATTTTAGGTCACACTCAGAGATCTTTGTTCCTGGATTTTGTTTTAATACACGGGGAAATTTTTGTCAGCATGTCTATGATGAGTGGACCAACAAAAAAAAAGTCTAAAGACTTCATGCTTGAGAAGACAGGTTGTAGACCATTTTGGTTGAAAGTCACTATTTTCACAGCTTTCGGGGTTTCTTGCCCCCTGCAATTTGGGGTGGGGGGAGAATACTGGCCCAAAGCGAATTACTTTCACCAGCATCAAACTTGGAAGATGTCGCTGTCATTCGTAGAGCCACCAAAAAGTCGCAAGAATCCAAAAGACACAAGGTGGGCTCTTGGTTTGAAATGGCCACTTGGGGGGCCACGTCGACTGTTTCCTAGGGTCCTTCCGACAATAGTTGCTCAAGATTTCGTCCAATTGCGACCAAATTTTTCTTCTGTAAATCGGTCACTGCGTATAGGAAGAGCGTGGCGGCAAATTAAAGCCACATTCAAACCACGGCGTAGTCGATGATGGTCTCATTCCTATTCTCTGTTGACAAAGAAAGTGACTGTTTGAGAGGCTTGCCCACCACCAGTACATAAAGATACACCGTGCACATAAATTAATGCTATAGCTTTTCAGCGCCGGTGGCCTTGTTTATTATGCATTCACTTTCTCTACACCACTGACTTTATTTTCCCGTTTGCACTGTCGGAGCGGTGGAAGTGCTAACAGTGCAGCTTTAAGACTGGAACACTGCGAGCTCGAGATTCCATTGGGCTTCCATTACTTGCATTCTATTCACATTTTAGTGGCATGCTTCTCCTCCGACTCGCCGCGTTATTGTCAACATGACAAATATGTACCTCCACTGTAAAGGGGGAGTGGGGAGGAATCGATACGAAAAAAGTTGAAACGGCCATCTCGGACTGCATGCCATTGCCTCTAAATTGAATTTCCAACCGTCATGGGCGCGTAAGCATCAACCAAGATGGCCTCTGATGGATCTTCCTGAAATTAATCTGCAGTTAAGTATTGCATAGTCACTCTCTTATGAGCCCGCGCCAACTATAAAAACCTGCGCCGCTATTGTCGCACATTCCTGGAGGACGAGGGAGGCGAAAAAGGCTGCAAATCAGCTGCGTCGTTAAGCAGCTAAAAGGACGGCGCCATTCTTTTAATTCAATTAAAATTGGGCCTTCCAAGAAGGAAACCACAAGGACAGCCAGCTGGTCACGTGATCACACGTACACTGTCCCAACAAATAACGCCGCCGCCGCCAACTAAATCTTGCTGCTTTTCATCATGTCGATCTATCCATAGACAGCAAAGTAGAGTTTTCTGTTTCGATCGTATTTTGTCATGTTTGTTTAACACTGCCTGCTTTTAATTGCATACTGATACGCGTTGATTTTTACAACGCTGCTGACTATTCTCGCTGCTGCTCTTCGCATCTGCATATCCCGTATGTATATTACCAAAGAGTGTTCAGTTTCTCTAACTTGTTCATGTGGAGCACTATTGCTGTTGTTTAATTCAAGACTACCAATGCACGTAATGTTTTTTTGGTTTGTTTTTTTTTGCTAGATGCAATGCTGCTGACTATTCTTGCTGCGTTACTTCACAACTTCATATACATTTTGCATATTACAAGATACGGTAGTAGTTTAGAATTTCATTCATGTTCAATCGTGCTGCTGGCTGTTTTATTCTGTTTTATCTGCAGACAACATTGCTGACTATTCCTACTGATCTTCACATTCACTTCTGTATGAATACACACACACACACCGTATAAATTCATACATTGATGCTCCCATTGTCTGCTGCTATGAAAGCGCAATCTCTCAATGACATCAGAGACAACAAAAAGATTTTCTCATGCATCTGCCCTGTAGAAACTGGTGAGTTGGAAGCCTGTAAAGTGTTGATATAACATAAAATGATGTCTGTCGGTAGTTCAGTTTACATCACAGCGTTTCAAAGTGTATTTAAAAAAAAAATTTGAAAATGGGATCTCAAAGTGAACGTTTTTGGTAACTGCCATTATCAATCACTTGTTTAAAAAGAGAGCGCTTTGATGACGTGGCCAACTGCTGGCCTGGCATGCACAATGCGGAGCTTTCAGTCCAATTGGTCGGGGGCTTGTTGTCCGGCCAACTTCCTCATACAAAAAGCATGAGAAATGAGAAGGAATAGTTCGGCGCACCTCATCATGTGCGCACTGACGATGAGAAAAGTTTGCACAGTGCTGAACGTGACCAAAAGGCTTCAGGAAAAAGTTGAGGCAGGCAATGTTTTCATGACGTCACCTGAGACCAAAGGATGCTGTTGCTGTTTTGTGTGTGAGTGTGTTTTTGGGGGGAATTAGGTAACAATTAAACTCGGCTGTTTTATTATTTTCGAAATTGAACTTGCCTAGCTAGCTAACTTGGTGAAAGTAGAACAACTGTTTCACCTGCTTTAGTTTGTCAAAAAAAAAAAAAAAAGTTATTCAACTTTTTACCAGGCGTGAGAGCAACACCCCCCACCCCTTGTGTGTTGAAAAAAAAAATACTAATAATAATACGCCTCCAACCACTTTTATCAACTTTGTGTTATTTTGTTGTGTTTTTATCGGGCCGAGATAAGCGCTGGGCAGACTTACGAGCTCTTTGCCGCTTTGTGGAGCATAGTGATTTGCTTCGCGCGCAGCGCCGGACTATTAAATCATCCATCTTTGCCTTTTCTGACCATCTGCTGCGCAAACAGCCTGCAGGTCACGCAACACAATCTCTGCAAAAAAAAAATGTTACAACGCTGCTGCTTGTTATGCTACGGTCAGCAGGAGCAAATCATTGGCAACAGTCCAGGTCGTGAGCATGACTGCGATGCATTGTATGGCTTGCTCTCTGCTCACCATTAATAATTACCCTCCAAGGCTGCGGGTGCCATAGCCCCGAAGAAATCGTTTCATGTCTTCGTCGTTATTCATCGGCCAAATAAGTTGTCACTTTTGAAAATTAAGCCCCCCCCCACCCGAGCAACAAGAAATCGTCCATCATGACAGGCAATGTGTTGCTTTGATTTGAAAAAGGTCCGTTTTAGACTCATAAACCAAGCGAGAAATGGGCTACCGGGTTATCGGTATAGTTACCGCCCTTGAAGTTGAAGCAACCAAATACGCTCAAAATCCACAACGCCTCAGCAAGTGCGTTCGCTAAGCAGATGTGCATTTTTTAGCCTGTCATCCCCACAGAGATGTCGCAGCCACCCCAAAATATAACGCCCACACCGTTTCTCGCTCTGTCTTTTCTTCTTCCTCCTCAACCACTTGTGTGGCCTTTAACAGCGGTGGAGACATTTGCAACGGCTCACTTGACAGGAATTGGAAAAGGTCAAGCAGCGGACCAACGAGATTGCAGCTGGTTGTCACAGGTGTGCGCGCGTCATTTTCCACTGCATCTGGGGTCAAAACAGGGAATCAGACACAGTGAGAGCTCACCGCATTACTGTCCTTGAAGACAAAAAAAAAAAGTGATGTGTTTTAAAAATGTGGAGGATAAAAATATATTTCGAGCTATGCCTGGCTTTCGATGAGCATGACGTTCATCTCAGTTGTCATAGATAGGACCAAGGTGGGGCGCCACGTCCGTGTGTCCCCAGCTGGCCGCGGATACTTCCATACGCCGTGGCTCGGTCTCGCTGCACGCTGCGCTTCCATGTTCCGTGCTGGCATGTCTCCATCGCATGTCATTGCACCTCTGCAATTTCAAATTGTAAGTGTGCTAACGTTGTGCGCGACCTTAAGCTCATGCTAACTTGAAATGGGACTCATGTGGCGCATGCCAGCTCGAGCGGTGCGTGAGTACGTAGTCAAAGCTCACTTCTGCTTTAAGAGTGAGGATGGCCGAAAGGTCATCAGTCGGGGCATTTAATCGAGTGGTTTGGCCTGCTACACACACCCACACTCATTCACCCTCTCACTCACCAAAACAAAAAGTATTTACTGCTATTGTGTTAAAGCAGGATGCTACTAAATCCCTGTGGTGAAAGTGAAAATGAGAGGAAGGGATGGGGGATGGGGGGGCGGGGGGGGAATAACAGGAGAGGGGGTGGGTGTCAAAAAGGAAGGGGGTGAGACGGGATTACTGAGATAATGCGAGCAGATGGAGGGAGGTCGCGGCTAAACTCTTCAAACAGATTAAACGGACGTGGCGCGCGCCTCCCGCCCGAAGACAGAGCGCCCCCTCTTTGCATCGGAGGACCGAAAGGCCGGAGGGTCGCTCTCCCGCTGTTTACGCTCAAATTTAGGACACACAGCTGGCCGTAATCCTCAAATACTCCGCTCGATATCTAAATGTATTTAGGTATACGGATTACGGCGGATTAGACGCTCAGATGTGCTTTCTATGCACTCTGTGGCCACGGCATAAAAACAAACATATACAAAAAAAAGATGTCCCTGAAGTGGCACATGGATGTGGATTTAACCTTCGGGGCCCCTCAATTATAGTATCGGGGTCCGCGGTAGATCAACGGTCATAAAAGTGCTAAATACCTGCAAGAACACACCAACAACAAGCATAGCAAAAAGAACAATTACACTGGAAGCAGAAACTACAGAGAAATTTGTCAATGACTTTTTGCAAAGTGCTTTTGAAGAAATATTGTAATTCATAAAACAGAGGACTGAAAGTTATAATAAAGAATTAAACAGCTCGTACATCATCATTGTCATGTGCTGCTTCTGGTGTGTCCACCTTGGCCACTGTATACCCATTATTCAGATCAATGAATAAAGTTCATCGCTACTTCCAGTGACTCTAAACTGCATTAGTCTTTTTTGCAGAGGATAAAGAATCTATGAGTATTGTGATATTGTCTACAGGCCCTGCCCCACCATTTGTGTTCAAATGTCTCTTGCCAAGAAGGGTGATAGCACCACGACGAGCAAAGCTAATCATGAGCCCATCATTGATGTTTTCCATTTTGTTAGCATTAAGCTAATAACAGCACCTTTAAAAAAAAAAAAAAGAAAAAGAAAAAATCTCCAGGCACCACTGTGTACTATTTGCAAATTTTTGTCATACATATCGCTGAAGCACCATACTTGCGCATCATATCTCATGCCCTTTCATCCCACTTCTGTTCCATTTTAAGAACTTTCAACATCCACACACTCCGAATGAAACACAATTAATTCAATTTAATATGGATTTCAAAGGCGAGACTGTGGCGCATTCACTGAACCTTAATAACACTGGTCTGAATGGAACACTTTGTAGTCAGGCAGCTCTAGAAATGAAAGCGTTTGACTGGTGCCGATTTCCAACATCACTCACGAGAACTTGACGTGCCACAAAGCAAAGTGCACCCAAAAGTGTGAATGGCGAGACCCGCCGCCATCCACAAATCAAAACTACCGCAGTCCAAACTCCTCATGAGCCAAGAGCTTTTTTCCTTCTTTTTTTTTTTT
>NW_017805745.1:1411443-1426846 GCF_001891065.2 Hippocampus comes | reverse complement strand
TCGCTGCTCACCATTAATAATTACCCTCCAAGGCTGCGGGTGCCATAGCCCCGAAGAAATCGTTTCATGTCTTCGTCGTTATTCATCGGCCAAATAAGTTGTCACTTTTGAAAATTAAGCCCCCCCCCACCCGAGCAACAAGAAATCGTCCATCATGACAGGCAATGTGTTGCTTTGATTTGAAAAAGGTCCGTTTTAGACTCATAAACCAAGCGAGAAATGGGCTACCGGGTTATCGGTATAGTTACCGCCCTTGAAGTTGAAGCAACCAAATACGCTCAAAATCCACAACGCCTCAGCAAGTGCGTTCGCTAAGCAGATGTGCATTTTTTAGCCTGTCATCCCCACAGAGATGTCGCAGCCACCCCAAAATATAACGCCCACACCGTTTCTCGCTCTGTCTTTTCTTCTTCCTCCTCAACCACTTGTGTGGCCTTTAACAGCGGTGGAGACATTTGCAACGGCTCACTTGACAGGAATTGGAAAAGGTCAAGCAGCGGACCAACGAGATTGCAGCTGGTTGTCACAGGTGTGCGCGCGTCATTTTCCACTGCATCTGGGGTCAAAACAGGGAATCAGACACAGTGAGAGCTCACCGCATTACTGTCCTTGAAGACAAAAAAAAAAAGTGATGTGTTTTAAAAATGTGGAGGATAAAAATATATTTCGAGCTATGCCTGGCTTTCGATGAGCATGACGTTCATCTCAGTTGTCATAGATAGGACCAAGGTGGGGCGCCACGTCCGTGTGTCCCCAGCTGGCCGCGGATACTTCCATACGCCGTGGCTCGGTCTCGCTGCACGCTGCGCTTCCATGTTCCGTGCTGGCATGTCTCCATCGCATGTCATTGCACCTCTGCAATTTCAAATTGTAAGTGTGCTAACGTTGTGCGCGACCTTAAGCTCATGCTAACTTGAAATGGGACTCATGTGGCGCATGCCAGCTCGAGCGGTGCGTGAGTACGTAGTCAAAGCTCACTTCTGCTTTAAGAGTGAGGATGGCCGAAAGGTCATCAGTCGGGGCATTTAATCGAGTGGTTTGGCCTGCTACACACACCCACACTCATTCACCCTCTCACTCACCAAAACAAAAAGTATTTACTGCTATTGTGTTAAAGCAGGATGCTACTAAATCCCTGTGGTGAAAGTGAAAATGAGAGGAAGGGATGGGGGATGGGGGGGCGGGGGGGGAATAACAGGAGAGGGGGTGGGTGTCAAAAAGGAAGGGGGTGAGACGGGATTACTGAGATAATGCGAGCAGATGGAGGGAGGTCGCGGCTAAACTCTTCAAACAGATTAAACGGACGTGGCGCGCGCCTCCCGCCCGAAGACAGAGCGCCCCCTCTTTGCATCGGAGGACCGAAAGGCCGGAGGGTCGCTCTCCCGCTGTTTACGCTCAAATTTAGGACACACAGCTGGCCGTAATCCTCAAATACTCCGCTCGATATCTAAATGTATTTAGGTATACGGATTACGGCGGATTAGACGCTCAGATGTGCTTTCTATGCACTCTGTGGCCACGGCATAAAAACAAACATATACAAAAAAAAGATGTCCCTGAAGTGGCACATGGATGTGGATTTAACCTTCGGGGCCCCTCAATTATAGTATCGGGGTCCGCGGTAGATCAACGGTCATAAAAGTGCTAAATACCTGCAAGAACACACCAACAACAAGCATAGCAAAAAGAACAATTACACTGGAAGCAGAAACTACAGAGAAATTTGTCAATGACTTTTTGCAAAGTGCTTTTGAAGAAATATTGTAATTCATAAAACAGAGGACTGAAAGTTATAATAAAGAATTAAACAGCTCGTACATCATCATTGTCATGTGCTGCTTCTGGTGTGTCCACCTTGGCCACTGTATACCCATTATTCAGATCAATGAATAAAGTTCATCGCTACTTCCAGTGACTCTAAACTGCATTAGTCTTTTTTGCAGAGGATAAAGAATCTATGAGTATTGTGATATTGTCTACAGGCCCTGCCCCACCATTTGTGTTCAAATGTCTCTTGCCAAGAAGGGTGATAGCACCACGACGAGCAAAGCTAATCATGAGCCCATCATTGATGTTTTCCATTTTGTTAGCATTAAGCTAATAACAGCACCTTTAAAAAAAAAAAAAAGAAAAAGAAAAAATCTCCAGGCACCACTGTGTACTATTTGCAAATTTTTGTCATACATATCGCTGAAGCACCATACTTGCGCATCATATCTCATGCCCTTTCATCCCACTTCTGTTCCATTTTAAGAACTTTCAACATCCACACACTCCGAATGAAACACAATTAATTCAATTTAATATGGATTTCAAAGGCGAGACTGTGGCGCATTCACTGAACCTTAATAACACTGGTCTGAATGGAACACTTTGTAGTCAGGCAGCTCTAGAAATGAAAGCGTTTGACTGGTGCCGATTTCCAACATCACTCACGAGAACTTGACGTGCCACAAAGCAAAGTGCACCCAAAGGTGTGAATGGCGAGACCCGCCGCCATCCACAAATCAAAACTACCGCAGTCCAAACTCCTCATGAGCCAAGAGCTTTTTTCCTTCTTTTTTTTTTTTGGTTTTGGTTCTTTATGGCATCGAAGTCCAGGCCGATGGTCCATTTGTGGCCCATTTAATCACGATGAGAGGAACCATCAAAGCAAATGGTAATAATCACTGCATGCGACGGTACCACATCATCTGGAGCAACGCGTTGTCAATATCAAGCCAATAAGAGGACAACGATGTGAAACAGTTGAATGGAATACTGTACTCAAGATGCTGAGTATCGAAAAGTACTCAGGTGTGCAAATCCCTTCAGATGCCCCGATAAGAGCCGGATCAAAGATTTGCCAATTTGGGTCAAAAAGGTACTGACCCGTTACTTTGATCAATGTGACCAAGCGTTGTTTTATGCAAAAGAAACCCAAAAATGTGTTAAACTGACCCAAGTCTGTGAATTGCTCCCTATTCGGCCCCACCTTGGATTATTTTTTCACCCAACTGTTCTTTGATGTGGGTTTTGCTCATCAACTTTCTTGCTCTGACCAACCAGAGCGTGTGTGTGTGTGTGTGTGTGTGCATGTGTGTATAGAAATGAAGTTGTAATATTACGCCACCAAGTAATATTACACCACCAAGTTTTTTCTAATATGATACTGAATTCAAAGTTTAACAAGGGAAGAAAGTCAACCATTTCAAAAATTCGATTTCGTTCTCATAATATGACACCTTGTATTCTGAGAAGAAAAAAATTAGATCAAGTCATTTAACCTTCAACCCTCCATGTGTCGTCATTCTGAAAATGTGGTTTACTGGCTCCCTCTAGTGTTTCTCCAAAGAATCACTGAATTCAATATTCAAACTGTATAATGCTACAGTGGCCTGAACTTTTTTTTTTAACCAGTAGGTACATGAGTTAAGTACAGTTCAGTTGTATTTCAGTTTTTGGTACAATTTAAGTACAGAACAATTTATTTTAAATATTCATTCAAAAGCATTTAACTTTCACGGGCACTACATTTAGAACAAATCCTTCGAGGACAGTTTGTATTTTAAGATAGAATTCATAATTGGCCGTGTGACGGGAGCTGGACTTTTGTGAACAAGTCTTAGCAAAGATAGCGGATGTTAGCTTGCTAAGCGCCACATCCGTCTGGACGCGACCACTAGCCACCAAACAACGCCATACTAGATGTTGACTGATCTTCCTTCTTGGCATGTTAGACTTAGAAACGGATAAATGATGAATCACTTTTTCATTTCCCAGCTGCCAAAGGAAAGCAACAAAGCAATAATACACGGACTAACATCCAACTTCTACGCTCGTATTTCAATATGCAACACAAAGAAGTCTCGGCGGAGGCTACATTGTTGGAGGGAGTCTCTTCATAAACTCAAAAACTTTTCCTTTTTTCCCCTGGACAAATTCCCCGCAGAATCAACTCCAACGCAATGCCCCCCCCCACCCCCACCCATCAAATATGCTCTTACATGCGAGGAACGCTCTTATTAATCCAAGTGTTTCTTCTCTAAAGAATTCAACGTGGCGTGCCGAAAATGTGTTGATAGAATCGCTCGTGCAAGCATTCGGCACAAACATCACAAGATCATTTTTACGTATCCATTGCGCACACACGCGGATACACAAGGGGGGTGGGGGGCGCACATAAGCATAATTTCAGAAGTGGTTGGTAGGGGAGGTGAGGGGGGGCACAACTTTCCAGAGCAAATGATCGTCTGGCATTCAATTGCTACCTCGTCGTCACAGCAGAAGAAACTAAATAGCAAAATTGTCAAACTCCGGTTGAGTAAAACAATGACTCAAAGCATTTCGGAGCCAGATGAATGCACAATGGCAATCAACACACACACACACACACACACACACACACACACACACACACACACATTCAGAGAAAAAAAAACAGTAAAATGTCATCCTTGCCATCTATTTTCTTGCACACAAAATTAAATGCAATAGGAAATGTTTAGAGACATTTTTACAATTTAAAAAAAAAAGCCCAAATCCTCCCAATTGGGCCTGTCAAATGTAAATATTGCACCGCCATGCCAACATATGATCAGTTTTATATGCGGACATCAGCGTGCTTACAAAAAGCACTCAACATTTTGGCCTGTTTACTGACATGCTTTAAATCAAAACATGAATTCAAGTCATTCCTCAAATTGGAAGAGCACAGGGTCCATTTTTTTAAAATCAGAACCTTACATTACGACACTCAAAAATGTGATCATGAATGACCAAAATATATCATTTCTGTGATCTGTGAAAAAACGTCCAAGAGGATCATTCTAAAAGGAATCGATTTGTTTCTTGGCTGGAAAAGTGTGGGTGGATTGAAGGCAGAAAGGGGACATTCAGAAGGTCGGGGAAGGTTCAGCTCACCCATGGAACATCAAAAAAATCCAAAAATTTCCTACATAGTTTTGATCTTTCAAATGCATGTTCATGTTAAAAAGGAAATCGCAATGTGGTTTAAGGTGTCAGCTGTTTAAGTGTAAAAGTGTATGTTTGTGTGCCTATTTTGGAAAGTGTAGGTGGGGGAGCGGGGGTCTTCGCGCGCGAGCCCACGCGCACGCTTACACACACACACACACACACACACGCACACACACACACACAAACACACACACACAAGGGCGCGCAATACGCCCCTTCAAGCGCACGCACCCTCTCGCTCTCACCTCGTTTGTCGTGCACCCTGACGCCGATCTCCACCAGCGGCTCCGTCTCTCGGTCCAGCCGTCTCGCGATGACAATCTCGCCCGTGTCCCTGCCCACGCTGACCGGCGAGCTCTCCGCGTCGTCGGGCTCCACCAGCTCGAACGCGGCCGCCTGGAAGCGCACCGGGTTCAGGTTCATCACCACCGAGCCGATGCCCGCGTCCTCGGACACGTTGATGAAAAGCGGGCTGCCGTCGTCGGCGTCTTGGACGGATCTGGGCGTCCGGGCGGGGGCGTTTTGACGGGCGCCACGCAGCCAACGGCGCGGGGTGACTTCCACGCCGACGGCGTCGCTGGTGCGGGGCGGCCAGCCTCGGTCCCGGGCGAATACGGAGAACTTGATGGGCCCGTCCCGGCCCAGGATGGAGTCCACCAGGAGGATGTCGCCGCTTTTGGGCACCACGTAGAAGGTGCCGTTCTTGGGCTTGGCGAAGTAGAAGAGCTCCGCGTTCTTGCCGCTGTCCCCGTCCCGCGCCGTCACCGTGGAGACAACCGTGCGCAGCGGGGTGGCGTCGTCCAGGCTGAGCCTCACGTCGGCGTCCCGGAAGGTTGGCCGGTGGTCGTTGATGTCCAGCACGTCCACTTTGACGGAGGCCACCTCCACGCACGACCCGCCGCAGCACACGCCGACCCCCAGCTCGTACTCAGCCCGCTCCTCGCGGTCCAGAACGCCGCAGGTCCTCAGCAGGATGTGACCCCGGTTGTGGTGCGCCAGGGCGCGGAACTTGTCGCCGCCGTCTCCCAAGAGCCTCCAGCGCGGCTGCGGAGCGAGCTCCGACGCGCCGCCGTCACCGCCGCCGCACGGCCGCTGCGCGTTCAGCCTCCGCAGCGGCACGCTCAGCCCGTTGACCCGGGAGCCCGGCGACGCGTTCTCGAACACATGGCCGTGGAAGAAGGGCACCGGCGCCGGCTCCGCGGTCCGGTTGGCGAGCGCGCACGACAGCAAAAGCGGCAAAAGGCTTACCCAAATCATGACGAGCGCCTTTCACCACCGGAGCGCCAAATCTGCTGAGGCACCCATGGGTGCACTCGTCGCACGCCTCCCGGGACACTTCTGTCGCCGCCGCAAATCCTCCGACGTCCAAATGGACCAAATACTGATCAAAGAGCGGAGCGAAGAGACGGCACGCTCGAGGAGGCTTCTGTTCTGCTCGGGAGAACTTTGCGTCCGCCTCCTGCTCTTCTTCCGCGCTCTCTCACCGGCGCGCGCCCCCGAGGGCGGAAAGCGGGGCTTCTTACATCACGGGGACGCGCACAGCTCCTCTCGCCGCATCTTCCCGGCGCGCAGGCACCCGTATTCCGGCTCACAGGTGTCACGTTGACATGTTTGTCGGATCTGGATTCATTTTTGAATTCGTATGTTCACGCGTATATACGCGCGCGGGTGGGTCATGGGGATGGGGGGATTAGACTTGCAGGAGTGATTGTGAAGTGGTGGAAATGTTCTCGTAAATGTAAAACAGAGCAATTTTATGTGGAATTTTTATTTTGTCAAGTTGTTGCACTGAACAACATCATCTGGAACCAGATGCATTTATTTCTCAGCAGATGTATCATCTACCTGAAAACTGTATCTGGATCCAAATGATTTTATTCGGTCCAATCTATTTGGAAAAATAATATTGAGTAAATTCTACCCACCGTTTTCAGTGTAGGGCAGGCGTCTCCAAAAGTCACACACCTGATTCACATCATCCGGATTGTTCTAATGCTGCTCCAGTGCTGGTTGATGAGCTGGTCATTTGAATCAGGTGTGTTACAGCTGGAAAACAGGCAGGACGGCGGCCCTCCAGGACCGACTTTGGACACAAATGGTGTAGGGTATAAAATTATTGTTTGGAGTCTCACTTTTGAAGTCGGTTCACTAGCATGGATTTGGGGTTTCAAATCTTGTTTGTACTGTACTGTTTAAAACAAGAGTTTCCATCCAGTGCAAAGTTTTTCGTGTTTCCAGCAAAAAAAAAAAAGCTGATCCATTACAAACTACAAAATGAGCTACTTCATTACCGAAAGAACCTACTACATTACATTCATAACGGCCCGCGAGGGCAACCATGGGAACGATGACACCTTCTCAAACTGTTGCTTTTGGACACTCAGCCCTCATGAGGCATTGATTCCGACGAGAGCCGCCAGACTTGGGGCCACACCAGCACGGCGCAAACACGGCCGCTAAATCTCTCAATCCGCTTGCAACCACATCTTCTTCCAAGCTGCTAGCGGGACACATGCTCCCCCTCCTAAATGTTGCGGATTATTGGGGGCCACCCCGTTTCAAACACACCACTCGGCCTTGATTGTGTTTCCATTCGTCTCCGTCCTCCTCTCATCACGCCGGCAATGTTGTTACCTTCTAAGTGACCTACTACATGAAGACCTGGTCACGTCCAATAGTTGCTACTAAGTGACTTACTACATCAACCAAAGAATAGCATACTATAGAGGTATGACCTGCTAAATGAGCTTCGATGTCACATTAACTTCAATGTCACTGACGACATGAGCATTTGGGACATACTGCAAGAGCTACTTTTTGTCCCACTACATGACTATTTTATGTGATCGATTACATAAGCATGACCTACTTGGTAAGTAGGCTACAACTTCACCTGTGTGACATCCTAACATTACGGCATCTCTGTTACCCACTCTACAAGAGGGCGTGGCCTACTATTTGTGCTCTACTTAGTACATAACTTATTAAGTAAACTACTGAGCTACTGAGTAAATTGTGCTGAACATCCATTGATGCTCCTCTCCTGTTTTTCAATATTTGTTTTACATCTCATCAATAAAATCAATCAAAATGCGATGTGACGCAGTATATATGAACTACTACCTTAATAATGGAGCAACTAATTTAACTAGTCGATGACCAACTCCATGAAGTACTCCATTCATGACATGACCTATTATGTAACCCTACAATGTGAGTTACTATGGAACCAACCATACAATCTACTATGCAAAATAATATTCAAGCTACCCTGAGTCTGACTTTGTGACCAACTACATTACCCAGTTAATGACCTAAAACATGGCCTAATAAGTAACCCTCTATGTGACATGCACAACCGACCCCATCAGCAACTATGTGACCTACTACATGAGCTGAAGTGAAAAATGGCTTCATTATCCAGACGCATAGTCTAACCTGCCGAGTAGCAGCCACCAGGGGACATTTCTACCAAGAAAACAGAGCAGGCGGCAGAGACGCTTTGTGGAGGAGCCGAGTGTGGATGATTGTTGAGGAGATCTGGCAGTCAGGGGGGAATCGGAGGAACGTGCTGGCCCACAACGGGCGCCCGCATATGGATGTGCTGGCGTCCCACAGGGGCAGTGGCTGGGAAGTAAGCGTGAACACTGAAAACATAGCGGGCAAGAGACTTTACTTTCTCACTCGGTACGTGACTCACTATATATGACCAACAATGCGAGGTACTATGGGACCTGGTACCCAAACTGAGATACTATGATCCAATACACGACCTAGAATGTGGCCTAGTAAATGACCAGCTACGAGAACTATGACATAAACGTGCTACTCATTACTTACGTGACCTACATGACCAACTATTTTACCGACATGACCTACAATGTGACCTCCTGTACAATTTCCTATGTGACCTGCTACATTTCCAACATGGCCACCTACTGGGACTCCGACGTGACCTACTACATTGTCTATATGTCCTACCGACCGTTAACGAGAGACGATGTAACCTATATGACCAACTACCTGAGCTACTCCGTGATCTACAACTCTGTGAACTCAATGAATTATTGCGTTACATACTATAGGAGACATACTACATGATTACAAGTACATGTGCTGCTACACGGTCTTCAGCATGAGCTACTATGTGAACTCAGTAAGCGATGTGCCAGATGTGCCAGACTACATGAGCTACAACATGACCTATGATCATGAACCTCAGCGTGATCTGCCCGACGATGCGAGTCATGGACTAGTATACAAGCTACGACAGTATGTGACACATTAAATGAGCTACGAATGCACCTGTGTGAACTACTACGTGATGTACTATGTAGGCCACCGTATGAGCTACTAGATGAATTTTGCCAGGACGAGTGTGAACTTGATCACCCCGTTGTCACTTGCCACGCCGCTTCATGTCAAAAGCAATGGCCGCTTTCATTACGCCGTTGTTGTGCATCTAATCATCTGAACGTGCTAAGCTGCAAAGCCGTCATCGACGCTAATCTGGTTCTTGCGAGCTCCGTGCAAAAGGCAAGTGAAAGCAGGTTCTCCCGCCCCGCCCGAGAGATGCCAACAAGTGCTCGCATTTGCTATTCAAGGAGCTCCTGCAGTCATAAAGCTTTTATGAGTCAAACGTGAACATCTGCACGGCGTTCACAAGCCTGTTTGGTCTTTGAAATAAAATCCAGACTGACATGGGCACACCATATAGGAGGAACACGAAGGGCCCGGATGAGGAGGTGGAAACATCTCCACTCGGGCCGGATGCGGAACGGAGACTGCCCAAGTCTGGACGCTGACTTCGGAGGAGAAACTTGCCTCGCTCTTGTTAAAAATGCATGAAAAGATTCATTTTGTGCTCATTGTTCGAGTGCAGGAGGCTGCGGCCGATGCTCAGCAATTTTGACGCAAGAAACGTCCCGGCATTGAAAACGCGGAACAGAGACAGGACTCCGGGCAAAGAGCTTTTGTTTGGGGGATGAGTGGCGAGAAAATGCACGAGCCGCTGTGTTACGCACTACATGATCGGCAATGTTGGGACTGCACGTGTGGCTGCAGCACAGAATGGCTCAACTTGGCTACACCTTGAATTGGCGACTACATGATTTCAACGATCGATATACTCCACCCACAAAAATGAGCCACAGAATGGCTCAACTTGGCTACACCTTGAATTGGCTACTACATGATTTCAACGATATACTCCACCCACAAAAATGAGCTACAACGTTTGCATGAGTGCGGCCATTTTTCAAACCCAAATGTCCACATCTATGAGATATTTTGCTCGGCTTCTGCCAAATTTGAAGTCAATCGGTCAACTTGGAGACACCTTTTTTGGGGCTGAGACCCTGACCCACGATGATGGCTCAGATTTCATCAGGTTTATCATCTACAAATTCTTTGAAAATTGTACAACAGTCATTGTGCACTTATTTGCTGTCTTTTACAACAGTCATATTTCTTTACAATAGTAGATTACATGACTAAAAGGAGGTCTATGTGACCAAATATATTTGCGACTACAATAGCAGGTACACAAACTACTCCATGATCTCCGATCTAGGCTACAACAAGAACTACTTCTTTGGAAATGAGCATTATCTGAATGACTTAGGACACCAGCAGCAAAGTGAGCTCTCCCATCACCCTTTGACATGAGCGACTACTTGACTAAATACATGGCCTCCGACATATCGGGCGACCAGACTTACTACTTCGTTGATGAGCTCCTGCATTACCTAAATTACCTATTTATTCCGAGACCTATTCATTCGTCAATTTACGACATGTGTGACTTATGACAAAGCCATGTTAGTGAATGCTTTGCGCTGTTCTCAGTAGACTCTCCCAAAAACAAAACGTCCACTCGTTAGTGAGACTTTTTCCACTTTGCTGAAACTTTTTGGGCTGAAGGATGCCGTCTGGAGGCCAGCGGGCTCCAAAGTTGATCTTTTGGCAGCCTCCTCTTCCTCCTCCTCATCTATGTGATGGGACTGTTGTTCTGCCTAAGTGACTCCATTTGGCCAATTAGCCCTCGTCAGGAAGCTTTGCTCCATTATGGATCCCCTCCCCGCCCCCATACGCTCTGACCATACAATGTCAGGGTCCGAGGCATTTGTTCGCTGATGTACGCGGGCGTGACATTCATACGCGTGACCGTCCCCGGCCGTCAAAATCCTCATAAAGCGCCACGCCGAACAAGAGGCGACACTCACTTGATAGATGGCCGACGGCCAGTCACCGTTTGCCCTTGGCATCACGTCTGTTTGGCCATAAAAGAAATTAGAGCAGATATGGAAACTAATGATGGGGTGTGCCATATTTGCATATGCAAAGAGAACGCCACTTAGAGCGTAATGAGGGGAGTCTGGCGCCCCCGAAGAGCGGCGGGCTTATTTCGCCTAACGAGGCCTGTCCTGGTCATCAGAACCCCGTCACGCCTCAAACGTACTTAGTCACTGGAGGGCATCGTACTGGATCGTAATTGGAGTCAATCGTATCACGTGGTAATTGGAGCGACTCTTATCGGATCTTAATTAGAGTAAATCCTATCATCACATTGTAATTGGATTCAATCGCGGGCTAGGTGGAGTGAAACGCATCGTATTGCATCGTTACTGGAGCGAGTCACGGTGTTGTGCCGTATCATTTTAGGAGTGAGTCACGTTGCTTTGTCATTGATCTGTAATATACAGCTCTGTAATATATATATATATACACACACATATCATAACCGGAGTGCATGATATCACACCAAACCTGAAATGCACCACGGCGTTGGATTTATTCTAATTGCGTCGTCGGAATTCGACTTCGCCGAATTTGCCCGTAATTGGATTCAAATGGATCATTATTGGAGTGAATTTTATCGTCACTGGAACAAATCGTATCACCAACCAAATCGGACCGAAACTTATGATCGGAGTGAATCAAATCGCTTCGTAAATGAAACATCGTACGGTAACAAGAGTAAATCATTGCATCAGAATCAGTGTAAATTATTTTGTAATTGGAGTAAAGCATCTTTGATTATCACTGGAGTGAATCATATTCCACCATAATTAGAGTGAACTGCAACATACTGGACTACATCGTCTCGCATCGCAATTGGAGTAAAAACTAACAGATGACATCACAAATGGACTATATCATCTTGCTTCAAAAACGGAGTGAACAGAAGTGCAGTGTTGTGAGATTTGTTTCACATCATAATTGGGGAAAAACGAATTATATCCAAACAGAATTGGAAAGAATCGTGGCGTATCATATCATAATTGCAGTAAATCGTAACCTAGCTTACACGGAGTAAATCGTATCGCATCGTAACCCGTTCTGTGCGGAATGCCACGAGACCAAACCCGGAAAATACATTTGTGTTCTCCCTGAGCATGCGGAGATAAGTAGCATCGCAACAGGTTGATGATATATATGATGGTTTGAAGGCAAACTGGCTAAAATTTGGATTTCTTTAAGGCTGGCGTGTTCGGACAATTGTTAAATACATGACTACCTTTGATTGATACGAATATGGCATGAAACTGTAAGTTTATAACGTGAGGCCTCAACATGGGCTGCTGTCATCTTTGGTAGCTCTTGACGACATCCTATAGAGCGCAAAAGACATTGTAGTCATTTGCAATGAAATTGAAAAAGTGAATTTTCTCACATTTTATCGTAATTGCAGTCAACCATGCTGTATGCTGTCAACATTGGAGCAAATCGTGTTGTCTCATGGTCGGCGTGGCTCTAAAACACTAATTTCTCTTCATCTCACTTAGTAGTACATGAACAACTATGTTCATTACTGCAACTCAATGCAGTCAAGTGACAGCAAAACAACATTGAACAAAAAACAAACAAAAAAAAAAAGCAAACAGCAAATACGAAAGGCTCCTCGTCAACAAACTCAACAAGCGATAACGAGCGGAGCTTAATTAGCCGCTAACGAGCTAGCGGGGCCCATCCCCGGGGCCTTCCCCCTTTTCCCAGAGTCCACGCTTGACACCGGCATTTGGCAAACGAGGTCCGACGTCGGCGTTGGGGGAGGGAGTGCCGTGTCCGCCCTTGGTGCGCCATTCATTAACTTAGACGAAAGTCTGTGCGGCTTTGCGTTGTCGCCGTGGCAACCGCGAGTACGACGCAAGCCCAGCGAGGCGACAACACGGACTCAAAGGAGCGAGAACGCAGAGAAATGGGAATTGTTCTACAACGGGGGCGCATCAGTCCCGTCCTGGGGGGGCCGGCCCCTTTCCAGCCTTTCCCCTCCTCCAACGCAAATGATGAGGATCGTTATCGGGCGTCGGCGATGCTCGCTGAAGAGCTGATCATTTTTGATGAGGTGTGTTGGAGGAAAGGGAGACATCTGAAAACAAGCTGGTCTCAAGGACCGCGCTTCGTGTACAGTACGCAGACGGCGATGCTCGCTTGACTTAAGCCATTACTTTAAGCAGGAAAGGTGCAGAATAATTTCACGGCCTCAAAGAATGCTTAATTATTGTTCCCTGTGACATGAATATGAATACATTCATTTAAAAAAAAAAAAGGTTAGAACTGCTCTCTTTCTTCTAATGCTGTTTTTTTTTTGGGTGGGGGGCGATTAGTTGTTTTTGCGTTCTTGTTGTTAATATTGTAAGTCCCATTAGCTTCCTTTTTATACACATTCACCAGCCGCATCGCTTGGTACACAAGAAAGTGCATTTTTGAGGTGTAGAATGAATACACAAAACAAATCTAATGATTATAAAGCCAAAAATATTTTAAAAGAACAACTTTGAAAAAAAAATATTTTAATGGCTGTATCTGTAGTATCAGAATCACGATATTTTTCTTATTTTAAAAAATCCATTCAATTCTAATAAATAAAACTATACACAGTCTAAAAATGAAATTAATCAGCTTCCAACATTTCCTGGTACCTGTCTAATTTTTTATCATATATATGATACCAGAAAACTCAATACACCTACACACAAAAAAAATGGTATTAGAAATGTTTTTGAATAACAACAATTATAAGAGTGATGTCAAAAATTGTTTCATTACGATCTGAAATTTGTCATGTTTCGGTTTGTGACCAACAGGTGGCACTGTGGGGCTTTTCCCCTGCAGCTGCACACCTGTTGGTCATTCTGGAGTTGTAATTGTTTAACTGATGGCCATTTTCAAAGGATCTTCACAGGCTAAGTTGCTGAGAATCTACACAATGATGAACAAAATAATATGAAAAACTATATAAAAAGTCTACAAAATTAAACGACTTAAACAAATATATTTTCTGATTTCCAAAGTTGCGATTTTTTCCGATGGTATGGTGTCAGGATATGGTGTCCTCTTTTCTTTGCCAATGAGTTCCTCTTCACATGCTCCTACTGTGGACATGCACGTGCACACACACACACACACACACACACACAGGGGCGCGGGCAAACCTTTCTCAGGTAAAGGTTATAGACTTGAAGAATGTTCTCATTAGTTCCCACACAACATTGTCGGTGTGTGTGTGTGTGCGTGCGCGTACTCGGGAATAATGAGCCGAGAGGAACATTGTCGGTGTGTGTGTGTGTGTGTGTGTGTGTGTACTCGGGAATAATGAGCCGAGAGGGTGTTGTGTGGTAGGTAAGTAATAGTGTGACAACACTCTCCATCACCTCGCACCAGTCCCAGCCCACCTCATGCTTCTCGCCCAGCAGGTATAAGGCCCGTTATGTTTATTAGCTGGACCGGCTGTCAATCAAACGGCGAGAGCAAAACACTGGTCACAAGCGGATATCGACTCCGAAATACAAAGCCCATTCAAGCGAATCTGGGTTTGACTTTTCATGAGCACTCTTTGTGAATGGCATAAAATTGTAAAAGTGCACTAAAGGTAAGAGCTCACCTGTTATCAACATTTCGAATGTTTCAGTTTGGGATGCTTCTGGTTTTCTGGAGTCACCAAAGAAAAATAAAGAAAATCTTTATCCGATCCAGCTTTGTCTTTCTCCTCGGGATAAAACTGACATTATGCCATCAAGAAAAATCAAAAGTAATGGCATACCTTTTGTCCATATTGATAACATTCCAGTTTGAACTGCAAGCTAAGAAGTGTTAGCTTGTAGCGCCGGTAGCATTCCAGAAACGCAGAATGCACAGAACTCAGCAGCTGTTATATGCTATCGATTTTCCTCCTTGCCAGGAATAGACAAGAAAGACAACCGTTGATGTTTACGCTCAGATAAAGAGATAAGAGTAAATATTAGCAAAGCAAATTTTCTGTTGACATGACGAATTCTCCTTGGGGGAGGTCATCCTGCACGAGGGTGTGCCTGTGCCAAACTGAGGTGTGGTCGCTGACCTTCGCAATCCTGTGGCGGGAATAAAAAGCCAATAGTGCTCTTACTCCAAGACGAGATTCATCCCCCCCCCCCCGCGGCCCTTCCCCCCCCCAAACCCAATCTTT
>NW_017805745.1:1402652-1411290 GCF_001891065.2 Hippocampus comes | reverse complement strand
AAAATGAGCAACACAACCAAGCGTGTCCTCTGCACGCAAAACATCCCATAAATACTGAGCATCAAGACAATTCAAGCTGTTTAATGCCACTCATAGTTTACCGGCAAACTATACAAAAAAATGAAGAGAATTGCATTTTGTGTGTTGAAAATTCTAAATGGGACAGCGGTGGCAGTGTTAAGGCGAGTGAAGTACAAACGGATAATTGGCCCGATGATTGAATATCCCCCCAAAAAAGATTATCCCGTGATGTGTGGCGTGTCAAAAATCATGTTTCCTCCCACGATCTACTTGTTAAAGTTGAGGCTCAGAAAATGTAGACGTTACGAGCAGTACACACAGGGACAAATGTCAACATGTTCTCCCTTACCTTATGATTGAAGACCGACTGATGAAAACGGATAATTGGCCCGATGATTGAATATCCCCCCCAAAAAAGATTATCCCGTGATGTGTGGTGTGTCAAAAATCATGTTTCCTCCCACGATCGACTTGTTAAAGTTGAGGCCCAGAAAATGTAGACGTTACGCGCAGTACACACGGGGACAAATGTCAACATTTTCTCCCTTACCTTATGATTGAAGACCGACTGATGCTGACCCTGACGAGCATCTGGTGTGGGAAGTGTCGTCCCAGCCCCATCCCCGTTCGGCTGGAAAATGTTCAACATATCCACTATCTGCACTCACAAGTCATCATGTTGGCAGTCGGCGTGGGCCCACATTAGATTCTGACCGCATGATAAAAGTGAACACAAATATTGCCGCGTCACAGTATGAACATGGTCTAAAACGTCCAACGCAATCTATTTTATTTTTTAAAAATATTGAATATTTGGTCCATTACAAAACGTGGATCATGTTAAGTTTAAAAAATTAAACATTAACATTCTGTTTTTATTTTTATCATCGAGTTGGTGTCCCATCACTGCTGAGCTATTTTTACAACAGATGAGCTCGTCACGTTGTCCTTGGGGCTTATTAGTTAGTACACGCTGGCAGCATGTTTGTTTTTTTTTTGTGTAACATTCTGTTTTTATTTTTATCATCGAGTTGGTGTCCCATCACTGCTGAGCTATTTTTACAACAGATGAGCTCTTCACGTTGTCCTTGGGGCTTATTAGTACACGCCGGCAGCATGTTTGTTTTTTTTGGTGGGTGGACAACAATGCCATGAATTAAAAGGCATCCGTGGAAGTCAACAAAACTGTGTCTCTTTTGTCTCAACTCCCTGCGTGCCCCCATCCTTCTCCTCTGTGCGTCACTGCTCACCCCTCCACTTTCTTCTCTCGAGGAGAAAAAAAAAGCCCCCAATTTACTTCAAAGAGACGGCTAATTTGATCAACTCTATTAGCAGCCAATCGCGTTTTCCTTTTTCTATTCATTTCACAATGTTCAAGCACCGTTAGCTGGCACGTGGTTGATTTTATTGAATTATTTATGGATACATTTATAAGGTACCACTGGAAAAGAATCCCAAATGATTCTTGGATCAGAACTCCGACTCTGGCATCCCTTCACTGGCTCTTTATTCATTTGCTGGTGACAGAGCATATTAGCGGTTATTGAAACTTGGGAGTTTTTAAAACAGCGGTCAACTCTCACTGCCATTGGCTGGCAACGAGTTGATTTCTCTTAGTTTTATCTGTGTTTTCAAATCTTGAAATGCCCTGGCCCCACCTTAAACTCTCTGAGCTCCTCCATCCCAACGCACCTGCCCGGTGCCTCAGCTCTGCCCACCACACACTATTGGAGGCACCGAGAACTAAGCAGAGGCTCCGAGGGGGTGGAGCCTTTTCCGTCCCTCTCTTTGGAAGGAACGTTAGGCAAGCCCCCTCGCTGCGCATCTCGAAAACTCGTCTTCAAAAAACTCATTTTCAGTCTTTGGCGTTTGACTCAGCATGAGACTTAATTTTTAGATTGACTGTTTTGGTGCTTTCGACTGTCTTTGTCATACATGTATTGTTTGTTGTTGTACATCTGAATTTTGCTCCATCTACGGCACTTTGTGTACAGCGGTGGTTGTTTTCAAGTGCTCAAGAAATAAAGTCAAGTTGAGTTCTCCTTCAATACCACCGACGCGAGTGGCAAAATGTACAAACTTGCAACCTCCTATTTATTTGACGTCATGGATTTTAAAGCTTTTTGCATAATATCAATGCAAAATGCATGCGGGGAATTTGTTGTCTTCACATGGGCCTTCGCAACGCAAAATGTCACTCAGCTGTGTGCGACCACTGCTCAAACTGCAACGGCATGTCCCGAACAGGAAAAACACGCTCACCCTCGAGTGAAAATGATGTTGCCAGACTTTGATCAGGATTGCTGACTGAAGCTTGAACCTGAAAAACAAAACAAGAACAACACGACACTCAGGTCGACGGCTTGATTCCCCCTTAATTGCTCAATGGGCGATCGTGACAACGGCACTGATGGCTTGCGGCAGTTGCAGCCAATTATGATGTTTTCGGAGGTGATGTTTGCTGAAGAAGAGACACCTTGGGAAGCTCTGCACAGAAAGTGACATGACATGAGATAAGACGGAGGCAATGGATTTTGTTCAACCAGCAAGGCTCGCTTCAAATAAAGATGAACCTGTGTTTCCACCTGTTGCCATTCACGCAATAAAATTGGGGGGGGGGGGTGTATGTTCTGGGATGGAAGCGCTCTAAAAGGACAAGGACAGACGGGGACAGACGGGGACAAAGGACGATGATTACAGAAATAAGGACGGAGGGCCGATGACGGCAGTGTACCCAGGTCGCGGATGGAGGTCGGAGGATGAAGCGGCAAAATAGCGTCAAGTGCCCATCTCGGCTTGCAACGGTCAAAGGACATCATGTGATCATTACCTGTTCCTTCACGCATCAGCAAGAATTGTGCACATAGCTCTGACATTATCGTAACAAAGCGATGAAAGTTCTCACTGCAAAAAAAAAAAAAAAATCACTTTTTTTCATGGCGAATCCTAGAAATGATGAAACTGACATCACGCTGCGCATATATTTGGTGGCATGGGCAAAAACAGCCGAGAAATTCACTGTCGGCCATCTGCTTTAGAATATCTTCTTCCAATCGGGGGTCGTTTGAACAATGAGCAACACAACCAAGCGTGTCCTCTGCACGCAAAACATCCCATAAATACTGAGCATCAAGACAATTCAAGCTGTTTAATGCCACTCATAGTTTACCGGCAAACTATACAAAAAAATGAAGAGAATTGTGCACTTGACTTTGGAGTCAGCCAAAACTCTGTGAAGCCTCTCCAGTTGGTCCAAAATGCTGCTGCTCATCTCTTGACTGCTACTCGTAAGAGGGAGCACAGAACTCCTACTCTGGCATCCCTTCACTGGCTCCTTATTCATTTGAGCGTACTATTTAAGATCCTGTTATTTGTTTTCAAATCTTGAAATGCCCTGGCCCCACCTTAAACTGTCTGAGCTCCTCCATCCCAACACACCTGCCCGGTGCCTCAGCTCTGCCCACCACACACGATTGGCGGCACCGAGAACTAAGCGGAGGCTCTGAGTGTCACATTTGCATGGTGGTGGTGGACCCCAAAAAGCAGGCAGGAAGGAGGAGCTGGGTGTACTTGAAAGAAGTGTTTTGATAAAACACAGGAAACTAAATCCCAAACAAACAATATCCAAAGTATCAAACAAAAACCATGACTGAAGATAAAACAATGACCAAAACCTGACTGAAACAAACATGACAGTCGCCAAGAGCAAACACACGCAAACAAACATGACAGTCGCCAAGAGCAAACACACCCGACAATGAGTGCTCGGGCTGGGAGTCCTTTTAAAGCACTAATTACATAAACTCGTCTTCAAAAAAACGATGTTTTATTCTTTGGCGTTTGACTCAGCATGAGATTTAATTTTTAGATTGACCGTTTGTTTGTTTGTTGTTGTACATTTGAATTTTTCTCCATCTACGGCACTTTGTGTACAGCGGTGGTTGTTTTCAAATGCTTGAGTAATAAATTTGAGTTGAGTTCTCCTGGTGAAGATGAATGAGGTGGCCGGAGGCCAAGAAGTTTGGGCATCCCAGGGAAAGCCCTACAGTGCCACCTGTTGGTCCCAAACCGAATCATGACACCGAGGGGATGGAGCCTTTTCCGTTGCCGCTCCCTCTCTTTGGAAGGAACGTTGGGCAAGCCCCCTTGCGGCCTATCTCAAAAACTCGTCTTCAAAAAACTATTTTTTATCCTTTGGCGTTTGACTCAGCATGAGATTTAATTTTTAGATTGACCGTTTGTTTGTTTGTTGTTGTACATTTGAATTTTTCTCCATCTACGGCACTTTGTGTACAGCGGTGGTTGTTTTCAAATGCTTGAGTAATAAATTTGAGTTGAGTTCTCCTGGTGAAGATGAATGAGGTGGCCGGAGGCCAAGAAGTTTGGGCATCCCCGAACACATGTTCCTCACCTTCAATGCGTGCGTTGCTCAGGATGTTTCCTCTCTCCAGCTTGATGACAATTTCATCCTGAACACCAGCCAGCTGAAACACGCACTCGTACCGGCCCTCCACCTCATCCGTCACCTCCACTTTCAGGTTGGCCATCATCTGGAAGGTTCCGTCGTGGTTGGGCAGAGTCTGGCTCAAGTCCACGTCCTCGTGGAGCTGCTCACCGTCTTTCCTCCAGAAAAGGTCGGCCACGTCTGGGTAGAAACCTGTCGCGTGGCAGGTGACCGGGGAGGACGGCGTCTTCTGAAGAAGAGACACCTTGGGAAGCTCTGCACAGAAAGTGACATGACATGAGATAAGACGGAGGCAATGGATTTTGTTCAACCAGCAAGGCTCGCTTCAAATAAAGATGAACCTGTGTTTCCACCTGTTGCCATTCACGCTCAAAGTGGGGGGGGGGTTTACTGAGACTACAAAGGACAAGGACAGACGGGGACGAAGGACGATGATTACAGAAATAAGGACGGAGGGCCGATGACGGCAGTGTACCCAGGTCGCGAATGGAGGTCGGAGGACGAACTGGCAAAATAGTATCAAGTGCTGCTCATCTCGGCTTCCAACGGTCCAAGGACATCATGTGATCATTACCTGTTCTCATGAGGATGCTCCGCCCGTAGTTCACCAGCTTCTTCAACAAAGAAGGACAAACCTCCGTGTAGTAATGCTGCCGCAGGTCCCTTTGAAGCTCGTTAAAGTCAAACTTGTGTTTGATGGCAAGAGCCTGCGGGCCCTCTACGGTCCATGTGAATGTATTCACGTCCAACAACATGACGTGCTCGTCCTCATATTTCATCTTTTCCCAAGCATCGACAGCATCGGTCTGGTCATCCCATTCGCAGCCAAACCTCGCCTGCCCAAAGTGGACACCTGAAAGGATGACAAAAGCGTTGGAAGGCAAACGGAAATCTGATCAGCGCCGAAAATGTCTACGAAAAGTAAAGCGTGAGAGAAGCGGACCTTCAGATTGGTTGAAAGCCTTTCTCACGGTTTCCAGCAAAGATCTGCCCAAACCCTCAAGAATCATGGCGACGTTTCTCCCCTTTTCCCAAAAGTCTGCATCGTTTGCTGTGGCTTCTCTCACCCAGTTATTTCTGGGCTCCAGAATCCTGTTCTTGCTGTCATAGCACATCACAGCAACGTCATCAACATAAACAACACCCACGTGGTCTGGTAAGTTGGCAATTTGAGTGGAAACTGTGACGAAATTCTCCAGTGAGTGGATTGCTGAAAGAAAAAAAAAACAAAGAAACAAAACATCAACATGAGATTCAAACATCTATCTGGATTTCAAGAATAAAACAAAAACGCTCGCCATAGTTGAGTTCATGTCACTCTCAAATTCACGATGCTTGATCTACTTTGCCGAGGATCTTCTTTTGAGCTGACTTTTCTCCAACTCTCCATGAGAGCAGCCACCAAACTGGTCTGGACGGGATCAATATGAAGTTGAATGCCTCGAATGGCGCACCAAATAGCTTGCAGAGTCCGGAGGCGTTAATTGCCGGCAGGTGCGCCACCGTGTCGACGTGGGTGTCAAAAATACTTCTTTCAAAAGGCAGAAATGTGAATCTTTAAATTGCGACAAAATATTCCGATGAATTCTTGTGCCGCTGCGGAGCATAACTTCATACATTTTTTTCTGTTTGTGTGTAATTAAATTGGAAACTATGAAGTTTAAAAAAAAAAAAGACTATTTGTTGACATACCTTGGCAGTGTGGGACTACGAATGACAGGAATGATGCTTCCCTTACCAAAGAATATTTACAAGTATTGTCAGACTATGAAAGAGATTTAGAGTGACACCAAAGTCAGCAAGTGCAGCCATTTCAAAGTGAAACCGTCGACATTCTACATTGAGAGATGTCACTCATGATCTAAAAGTCTGTTCGCCTCACAGGTCTTTTTGTTTTGTTTTGTTTTTGCTCCATTTCCATCCACACCTCATCAAAATGTTGAAGAAAATCCAAGAGGTAAAGGGGAACTTGTGGTTTAAATTTATTGGAATGACCCACTGGCCAAAACCGAAATTCGCTGTCCACTGATGGACATGTGACTGACCCTCAACCGGACAACAAAACGGGACCGGCTGATCTTGTGTCCCACATTCCCCAGAAACCAATACGCCATGCAAAAACTTTCAAGCACAATTACACTGACAATAACATGACAAAACGTAAACACCATTTTGTCACGTGGTATCTGACTGCAAAGACGAATAACGACTTCCTTAAATAAAATGAGTGAAGCCCAAACACAAGGTAGCATCCTGGAAAGACATTTAGATAAATTTGTCAAGCAAGTGGACTTACCCGGCATCACGCTGTCTGTTTGAACAATCACAACAAATGCAAGCCAGTTCACAATCATGATCAGCAGGAATTAATTTTAAAAAACAAAAAGTAAAAAGATGATTTAGTTTTGTTTTAGTCCCACACAGAAAGCCGACACAATAAAATCTAGCTCGGCATGACACGCAGGAAATGAAGGAAAAGGTAAGAGACGTGTGCATGTGCGTGTGTGCATGAAAAGGGAAGAGGCACCTTCAATTATGTCATTACTTGGCACCCGGAAAAAGCCAGAGGTATGAGGGCAAACTACGTCTTGGTTGTTGTACGCGGAAGACAACAGAAAAATTAAACATCCACCCATCAACTTTGTGACGTTTTCTCACTCGCGTTGTCGGCGTGCTGAAGCCGATACCAGCTGACTTCAATGGTACGAAGAAATATATCTATATCGGATCTATACAACCATATTTTATCATGTCAATGTGTCTGACTTGGATTAGTTACATCCATGTCAGCATTCTTCACGGTTTCAAGCATTGCTTTTTACTTTGGTGCCTTCCTTTATGATGAATGTTTTAGGCACCCGAGATGTGCAACAGATTCCTTCAGTTTTTCATTGATAAGTTCTCTACCTGTTACCTGTGACAAAGTGAACGGTCTTAGTGTGTCATCGAAAAAAATGGGTGATTTCTTCTAACATCCATCCATCCATCCATCCATTTTCCAATCGGCTTTCCGCTTTATCCTCACAAGGGTCGCGAGGGTGCCGGAACCTAACCGGCACCCCAGCACAATCACAAGCTGATTGTGCTGCTGTTTGTATATTCAACAAGTTAAGATATTTTTGCACTGAGGAAAGCAATTTTGTGTTGTTCTGAACAAAACAAAAACACAGAAAAAAAGGGGGAGATGTCATATCAGGACAACAGTTGATGTATTTAACTTTATGACAGCAGTTCGACATGCCGTAAAGATCTGCTGTCGTGTTAACACAGCAACCGACCTCTTGCATGTGAAAGAATAACGTGTCGACGTTACCGTTACGCTGGACAGCTCCCAAGCGACAAGTAAAGCACCTCCCTCTGTTAAAGGGGGGGTTTAGGGTTAATTTTCCACACGGGACGAACAAATGATCAATCTGTATACTTTAGCTGCACTATTGACAATTCTAGCCACCAAAAGAACTAAATCGCCAAGATCACCTTCACGCATCAGCAAGAATTGTGCACATAGCTCTGACATTATCGTAACAAAGCGATGAAAGTTCTCACAAAAAAAAAAAAAAAAAAATCACTTTTTTTCATGGCGAATTCTAGAAATGATGAAACTGGCATCATGCTGCGCATATATTTGGTGGCATGGGCAAAAACAGCCGAGAAATTCACTGTCGCCCATCTGTTTTAGAATATCTGCTTCCGATCGGGGGTCATTTGAACAATGAGCAACACAGTCAAGTGTGTCTTCTGCACGCAAAACGTCCCATAAATACTGAGCATCCCCCCTGCTCCCCATAAGACAATTCAAGCAGTTTAATGCCACTCCTAGTTTACAGTCAAACTGAACAAAAACATACCTGTCAACTTTTCGGAGCGCGAACCTGTATAAACAACCAAAAAAAATCCTTATAAAGAGCAAAAAATCCTTTTAACATACCAAAGCATTTTATATGTCAAAATAACGGCAGAAAAAAACCCACGAAATATGAATGATATATTTGTTTCCTTGTACAACTTGCTTGTACACTACCGAAGTATGCAATGAATACTCTGCTGTTTTCAACTCGGAACAACGTGATTTACTGGAAAGTTATTGGAAATGAAAGCATTCGAGTAGCCTACCTGTTGGGGGGGGGGGGAAAGGAAATTTTCCAAACCCGT
>NW_017805745.1:1386547-1402205 GCF_001891065.2 Hippocampus comes | reverse complement strand
GTCAAAAATACTTCTTTCAAAAGGCAGAAATGTGAATCTTTAAATTGCGACAAAATATTCCGATGAATTCTTGTGCCGCTGCGGAGCATAACTTCATACATTTTTTTCTGTTTGTGTGTAATTAAATTGGAAACTATGAAGTTTAAAAAAAAAAAAGACTATTTGTTGACATACCTTGGCAGTGTGGGCCTACGAATGACAGGAATGATGCTTCCCTTACCAAAGAATATTTACAAGTATTGTCAGACTATGAAAGAGATTTAGAGTGACACCAAAGTCAGCAAGTGCAGCCATTTCAAAGTGAAACCGTCGACATTCTACATTGAGAGATGTCACTCATGATCCAAAAGTCTGTTCGCCTCACAGGTCTTTTTGTTTTGTTTTGTTTTTGCTCCATTTCCATCCACACCTCATCAAAATGTTGAAGAAGATCCGAGAGGTAAAGAGGAACTTGTGGCTTAAATTTATTGGAATGACCCACTGGCCAAAACCGAAATTCGCTGTCCACTGATGGACATGTGACTGACCCTCAACCGGACAACAAAACGGGACCGGCTGATCTTGTGTCCCACATTCCCCAGAAACCAATACGCCATGCAAAAACTTTCAAGCACAATTACACTGACAATAACATGACAAAACGTAAACACCATTTTGTCACGTGGTATCTGACTGCAAAGACGAATAACGACTTCCTTAAATAAAATGAGTGAAGCCCAAACACAAGGTAGCATCCTGGAAAGACATTTAGATAAATTTGTCAAGCAAGTGGACTTACCCGGCATCACGCTGTCTGTTTGAACAATCACAACAAATGCAAGCCAGTTCACAATCATGATCAGCAGGAATTAATTTTAAAAAACAAAAAGTAAAAAGATGATTTAGTTTTGTTTTAGTCCCACACAGAAAGCCGACACAATAAAATCTAGCTCGGCATGACACGCAGGAAATGAAGGAAAAGGTAAGAGACGTGTGCATGTGCGTGTGTGCATGAAAAGGGAAGAGGCACCTTCAATTATGTCATTACTTGGCACCCGGAAAAAGCCAGAGGTATGAGGGCAAACTACGTCTTGGTTGTTGTACGCGGAAGACAACAGAAAAATTAAACATCCACCCATCAACTTTGTGACGTTTTCTCACTCGCGTTGTCGGCGTGCTGAAGCCGATACCAGCTGACTTCAATGGTACGAAGAAATATATCTATATCGGATCTATACAACCATATTTTATCATGTCAATGTGTCTGACTTGGATTAGTTACATCCATGTCAGCATTCTTCACGGTTTCAAGCATTGCTTTTTACTTTGGTGCCTTCCTTTATGATGAATGTTTTAGGCACCCGAGATGTGCAACAGATTCCTTCAGTTTTTCATTGATAAGTTCTCTACCTGTTACCTGTGACAAAGTGAACGGTCTTAGTGTGTCATCGAAAAAAATGGGTGATTTCTTCTAACATCCATCCATCCATCCATCCATTTTCCAATCGGCTTTCCGCTTTATCCTCACAAGGGTCGCGAGGGTGCCGGAACCTAACCGGCACCCCAGCACAATCACAAGCTGATTGTGCTGCTGTTTGTATATTCAACAAGTTAAGATATTTTTGCACTGAGGAAAGCAATTTTGTGTTGTTCTGAACAAAACAAAAACACAGAAAAAAAGGGGGAGATGTCATATCAGGACAACAGTTGATGTATTTAACTTTATGACAGCAGTTCGACATGCCGTAAAGATCTGCTGTCGTGTTAACACAGCAACCGACCTCTTGCATGTGAAAGAATAACGTGTCGACGTTACCGTTACGCTGGACAGCTCCCAAGCGACAAGTAAAGCACCTCCCTCTGTTAAAGGCAACTCTCTGAGTGGACATTTTTCAATAACATTAGGGGGGGGTTATTTTGTTTTGTTGTTTTGCCCTGCCTCTTTCCCAAATTTAATTTCCCTCATGGGACGAACAAATGATCTATCTGTATACTTTAGCTGCACTGTTGACAATTCTCGCCACCAAAAGAACGAAATCGCCAAGATCACCTTCACGCATCAGCAAGAATTGTGCACGTAGCTCTGACATTATCGTAACAAAGCAATGAAAGTTCTCACGACAAAAAGCAAAAAAAAAAAAAAAATCACTTTTTTTCATGGCGAATTCTAGAAATGATGAAACTGGCATCATGCTGCGCATATATTTGGTGGCATGGGCAAAAACAGCCGAGAAATTCACTGTCGCCCATCTGTTTTAGAATATCTGCTTCCGATCGGGGGTCATTTGAACAATGAGCAACACAGTCAAGTGTGTCTTCTGCACGCAAAACGTCCCATAAATACTGAGCATCCCCCCTGCTCCCCATAAGACAATTCAAGCAGTTTAATGCCACTCCTAGTTTACAGTCAAACTGAACAAAAACATACCTGTCAACTTTTCGGAGCGCGAACCTGTATAAACAACCAAAAAAAATCCTTATAAAGAGCAAAAAATCCTTTTAACATACCAAAGCATTTTATATGTCAAAATAACGGCAGAAAAAAACCCACGAAATATGAATGATATATTTGTTTCCTTGTACAACTTGCTTGTACACTACCGAAGTATGCAATGAATACTCTGCTGTTTTCAACTCGGAACAACGTGATTTACTGGAAAGTTATTGGAAATGAAAGCATTCGAGTAGCCTACCTGTTGGGGGGGGGGGGAACGGAAATTTTCAGAATCCGTATGATTTGTGCGATATGGCCATATACGTAAGATTCACCACAAAATCCGTCTGAAGTATGGCTAAACCGTATGAGTTGACAGGTATGCAAAAAATGAAGAGAATTGCATTTTGTGTGTTTAAAATAAACAAACAACTTTTCTTGAATAAAGGCACTAACAGCCTAAGGCGAACAAATAATAGAAACCGCCATTGTGGGCTGACGATTAGCATGGATAGCTGCTCATCGGTATATATTCTTGATCGTGTCCATGAAACGTCATGGTGTTGCGCCAGCCGCTGTGTCTTGTACCGGCACCTTAAAAAGCACAAAGTCGCACTCGTGAAGCAAAATTCACGGGCCAACTTGATGAGGACAACACAGGTCAATTTGTTCAAAAAATGTTCAAAATTCAAATGAAGAAAAGATTGGACTTACTCGCTGGTGCGTCATCGTCTGAAAGGAAGGACAAGGTGAGATTGAATCGCAGAGAGCGAAGACAGGTGTCTTGGGAAACGACTTGTGTCGCTCACCTGGTTTGCGTGGATGACACTTGATGACGACGACAATGGCCACGAGGACGAGCACCAGAGCGAGGGCTACCAACGAGGCGGCGATGGCAACAGTCCTCCTCTTCTTTTCTTCTTCTTCAGCAAAAGAGGATGAAAAACAGCACGTGAGGAAGAGGAAACCCTCACTTTGCAGCCATTCTATCAAGTGTGATTGGCGTTTGTGATGTGCATCAATTACGGTGAACGTCTGAGGCTGCAAGCTGTTTTGGTGCTTTCGACTGTCTTTGTCATACATTTATTGTTTGTTGTTGTACATCTGACTTTTGCTCCATGTATGGCACTTTGTGCACAGCGGTGGTTGTTTTTAAGTGCTCGAGAAATAGTGTCGAGTTGAGTTCTTCTGGTGAAGATGAAGGAGTGTGGAAGCCGAACGCCAAGAAGTGTGGGCCTCCTCGAACACATGTTCCTCACCTTCAATGCGTGCGTTGCTCAGGATGTTTCCTCTCTCCAGCTTGATGACAATTTCGTCCTGAACACCAGCCAGCTGAAACACGCACTCGTACCGGCCCTCCACTTCAGCCGTCACCTCCACTTTCAGGTTGGCCATCATCTGGAAGGTTCCGTCGTGGTTGGGCAGAGTTTGGCCATAATCCACATCCTCGTGGAGCTGCTCACCGTCTTTCCTCCAGAAAAGGTCGGCCACGTCTGGGTAGAAACCTGTCGCGTGGCAGGTGACCGGAGAGGACGGCATCTTCTGAAGAAGAGACACCTTGGGAAGCTCTGCACAGAAAGTGACATGACCTGAGAGAAGACGGAGGCAATGGATTTTGTTCAAACAGCAAGGCCAGCTACAAATAAAGATGAACCTGTGCTTCCACCTGTTGCCATTCACGCAATAAAATTGGGGGGGGGGGGGTATGTACTGGGATGGAAGCGCTCTAAAAGCACAAGGACAGACGGGGACGGAGGACGATGATTACAGAAATAAGGACGGAGGGCTGATGACGGCAGGGTACCCAGGTCTTGGATGGAGGTCGGAGGACGAACTGGCGAAATAGCATCAAGTGCCTATCTCGGCTTGCAACGGTCAAAGGACATCATGTGATCATTACCTGTTCTCATGAGGACACTCCGCCCGTCGTTCACCAGCTTCTTCAACAAAGAAGGACAATCCTCCATGTAGAAATACTGACGGATGTCTCTTTCAATCTCGTTCAAGACAAACTTGTGTCTGATGGCGAGACCCTGCGGGCCCTCTATGGTCCATGTGAATGTATTCACGTCGAACAACAGGACGTGCTCGTCCTCATATTTAATCTTTTCCCAAGCATCGAGAGCATCGGTCTGGTCATCCCATTCGCAGCCAAACCTCGCCTGCCCAAAGTGGACACCTGAAAGGATGACAAAAGCGTTGGAAGGCAAACGGAAATCTGATCAGCGCCGAAAAAGTCCACGAAAAGTAAAGCGGACCTTCAGATTGGTTCAAAGTTTTTCTCACGGTTTCCAGCAAAGATCTGCCCGAACGCTCAACAATCATGGCGATGGTTCTCTCCCTTTCCCAAAAGTCTGCATCGTCTGCTGTGGCTTCTCTAATCCAGTTATTTCTGGTTTGCAGTATCCTGCTCTTGCTGTCATAGTACATCACAGCAATGTGGTCGACATAAACGACACACACATGGTCTGGTAAGTTGGCAATTCCAGTTGAAGCCGTGATGAATTTCTCCAGTGAGTGGATTGCTGAAAGAAAAAGAAAAAACAAGCAAAGAAACAAAACATCAACATGAGATTCACACATCTGTCTGGATTTCAAAATAAAACAAAAACGCTCGCCATAGTTGAGTTCATGTCACTTTCAAATTCCCGATGCTTGATCTACTTTGTCGAGGATCTTCTTTTGGGCTGACTTTTCTCCAACTCTCCATGAGAGCAGCCAAATTGGTCTGGATGGAATCAATATTGCCAGCGATATCAAGTTGAATGCCTCGAATGGCGCACCAACGAGCTTGCAGAGTCATTTTCTCTGGAGGCGTCAATTGCCGGCTGGTGCGCCACCGTGTCGACGTGCGTGTCAAAAGCACTTGTTTCAAAGACACAAATGTCCCAAAAATGAGATGCCAACAACTTGCCACACACAACAACTCAAGTGGAGCATGAAGTACGAACTTTACACGCATCTTTTAAGTCGCGACTTGAGCACTTGGTGCCTCCGATCACCCTGGCGGCCATCTTGATGTTCAAAATGAAACTTAAATCGACTGTATTTCTTGAAAACAACCACCGCTGTATGCAAAGTGCTGTACATGGAGCAAAAACAGAATTCATACAACAAACAATACGTTCACAAGTAGAGATCACAAAAACAGTCAAACTAAAAATCTCGTCTTCTGCTGAGTCGAAAGCTAAAGATTAAAAAACTGAGTTTTAAAGGTGGTCAACGAGGGAGCTTGCTGAACGTTCATTTCACAATGAAACACGGACACTATTTATTAAACGTGTGGAGAAGTTGCCCGTTTGTTGACATGCGACCTTTGTTGTCAGCCGAGCATTTTGCATCGCCTTGCAATCTCTTTTGTTTGGTTGGTTCCTTTGTTTCCATATCTTGGCAGTGTGGGGCTCGGAATGACAGGAATGATGCTTCCTTTACCAAAGAACATTTACAAGTATTGTCCGACTATGAAAGAGATTTAGAGTGACACCAAAGTGAGCAAGTGCAGCCATTTCAAAGTGAAACCGTCGACATTCTACATTGAGAGATGTCACTCATGATCTAAAAGTCTGTTCGCCTCACAGGTCTTTTTGTTTTGTTTTGTTTTTGCTCCATTTCCATCCACACCTCATCAAAATGTTGAAGAAGATCCGAGAGGTAAAGAGGAACTTGTGGCTTAAATTTATTGGAATGACCCACTGGCCAAAACCGAAATTCGCTGTCCACTGATGGACATGTGACTGACCCTCAACCGGACAACAAAACGGGACCGGCTGATCTTGTGTCCCAGGTTCCCCAGAAACCAATACGCCATGCAAAAACTTTCAAGCACAATTACACTGACGACAATAACATGACAAAACGTAAACACCATTTTGTCACTTGGTATCTGACTGCAAAGACGAATAACGAATTCCTAAAATAAAATGTGTGAAGCCCAAACACAAGGTAGTGGAAAGACATGCAGATAAACTTGTCAAACAAGTGGACTTACCAGGCATCACGCTGTCTGTTTGAACAATCACAACAAATGCAAGCCAGTTCACAATCATGATCAGCAGGAATTAATTTAAAAACATTTTAAAAAAAAGATGATTTTGTTTTGTTTTAGTCCCACACCGAAAGCCAACACAAAAAAATCTAGCTCTGCATGACATGCAGGAAATGCTGGAAAAGGTCGGAGACGTGTGCATGTGTGTGTGTGTGTGTGTGTGTGTGTGTGTGTGTGTGTGTGTGTGTGTGTGTGTCGAGCTCTGCATGAAAAGGGAAGAGACGCCTTCAGTTATGTCATTACTTGGCACTCGGAAAAAGCCACAGGTATGAGGGAAAACTACGTCTTGGTTGTTGTACGCGGAAGACAACAGAAAAACGAAAAGTCCACCCGTCAACTTTGTGGCTGTTTCTTACTCGCGCTGTCGGCGTGCTGAAGCCGATACCAGCTGACTTCAATGGTACAAAGAAATATATCTATATCGGATCGATACAACTATATTTTATCATGTCAATGTGTCTGACTTGGAGAAGTTACAACCATGTCAGCATTCTTCACGGTTTCAAGCATTGCTTTTTACTTTGGTGCCTTCCTATATGATGAATGTTTCAGGCACGACTGGTATATTCGTGCATTTTAACTCACGAAGCTCTGACTGTCGATGGCATGATAAACGATGACTTCTTGTGAAAGAAATGTTCATGGCTCATGTTTTTTACACGAAGAGCTATTCTGACTGTTTAAGTGGCCCAACGTAGTGCTGCTGTGTGGGAAGGGCCGTTAGCCAGAACTTCTCATCGACCTACCGATCACTTTTCATCCTGTTTATCCAGTTCTTTTCCGGGCAACCACAGCTTCGCCCCTGGTACAAACTGACATGTGACACATGGGCGATGAGCACGAGCACTTGACACCAGCGGCGAAATGTCATTAAACGTATCGTTTGTTTTTTACACACCATAATAAACGTTCGGGAAGACGGGCATCGAAGAAAAGGAAGATGATATCAGAGGTACTTTGGGAAAGAGAGTTTCACTTTCACTTTTGACTCAGCACAAGGTGCTTTCAAGGACTGCCAACAAAACGGGAAATCTAATACGTCAGGCAAAAAGAAAAAAAAAAAGGTGTGCAAGGCGCCAAATTCCAGGCCCGCCATTGTAACGAACCAACGGAGACGATGACACTTTCACGGTTGATGTAAAGCAGTTTTTGAAGCCACCACCGAACACGTTGACGGGCTTTTTTGTTGTTTTTTTTTTACCTTTCCTCTCCTGTTAAACAGTCACCATGTTGGAGGTTTATGAGCTGTTCAAAATATTTAGAAGAAAACAAACAAACAAAAAAATCTAATCTTTGTGTTACCTGTGACAAAGTGAACGGTCTTAGAGTGTCATCGAAAAAAATGGATGATTTCTTCGAACATCCATCCATCCATTTTCCGGTTGGCTTTATCCTCACAAGGGTCTACCTCGCCGGCACCCCAGCACAATCACTCGCTGATTGTGTTGCTGTTTGTATATTCAACAAGTTAAGATATTTTTGCGCTGAGGAAAGCAATTTTGTGTTGTTATAAAATGTTATGAACAAAACAACAGAAAAAAAGGGGGACATGTCATGTAAGGACGACAGTATATGCATTGAACTTTACGACAGCAGTTCGACATGCAGTAAAGAGCTGCTATCGGGTTACCATAGCAACCGACCGAGTGCATTTGAAAGAAGAACGTGTCGACGTTACAGTTACGCTGGCCTGTACAGTTCCCAAGCGACAAGTAAAGCACCTCTTTGTTGAAGGCAACTCTCTGAGTGTGTTAAAGGCAACTCTCTGAGTGGACATTTTTCAATAACATTAGGGGGGGGTTATTTTGTTTTGTTGTTTTGCCCTGCCTCTTTCCCAAATTTAATTTCCCTCATGGGACGAACAAATGATCTATCTGTATACTTTAGCTGCACTATTGACAATTCTAGCCACCAAAAGAACTAAATCGCCAAGATCACCTTCACGCATCAGCAAGAATTGTGCACGTAGCTCTGACATTATCGTAACAAAGCAATGAAAGTTCTCACTCCAAAAAAATAAAATAAAAAACAAAAATCACTTTTTTTCACGGCGAATTCTAGAAATGATGAAACTGGCATCACGCTGCGCATATATTTGGTGGCATGGGCAAAAACAGCTGAGAAATTCACTGTCGCCCATCTGTTTGAGAATATCTGCTTCTGATCGGGGGTCATTGGAACAATGAGCAACACAGCCAATCGTGTCTCCTGCATGCAAAACGCCCCAAAGATAGCCTCTGCCAGCTTTTTCTTGATTGTGTATGCAAATTACAAGTAATATATCCGAAAAACACTCCCATCTTCATTTACATACCACGCCCCTGGACGGCCCCAATGGGTCGCCCCTCAGTGCGCCCCTGAAGGCCAAGGCATTCCCCGAGTACCAGCACCCACATCCATAAACCAACAGAAACAAAGACATTTTAACGAGTGGCCTTTCCATGAACTGAGACATCTGTAACCTGGCCCGTGACCCTTTCTGATGATGGAGCGTACCGAGTACTCCCTTTCGCCCAAAGTTTAATCTTCCTTTCCAAGTTGTCAGTTAACATGCGCGTGTGGGTCCCTTTACCTCCAACTGACTCCTGATTCTCTGTGCTTCATTGTGTGCAAGATGTGTGAACACACGCGTTCGAGGTCAATCAAGCATGTAACAAAATGAAACTTTAAAACATGATAACATTGTGTTTGTCTATCCTCGAACACCCCCCCCAAAATAAGACAATTCAGGCTGGTTAATGACACTCATAGTTTACCGTCAAACTCGACAAAAAACGAAGAGAGTTGCATTTTGTGTGTTTAAAAAAAACCCAACTTTTCTTTAAGAAAGACACTGATAGCTGAAGGCTCACAAATAATGGAAACCGCCGTTGTGGCCCAACGATTAGCATGGATAGCTGCTGTGGCCCTTGGAGCAGACCTTGGAGCAACATGTGCAGACAGACATGATCACAAAACCCAGAGGCATAAGTTCTTTATCGTGTCCATGAAACGTTGTCACGGTGTTGCGCCGGCCGCTGTGTTTTGCACCGCTTTTGACCTTTTCGGCGAGCTCGGCACTTCGGCACCTTGAAAAGCACAAAGTCGCACTCGTGAAGTGACATGTGCCACACGAAGCCATTCACGGGCTCAACTTGATGACGACAACACAGGTCAATTCGTTCAAAAAATGTTCAAAATTCAAATGAAGAAAAGATTGGACTTACTCGCTGGTGCGTAATCGTCTGAAAAGAAGGACAAGGTGAGATTGAATGGCAGAGAGCAAAGACTGGTGTCTTTGGAAGCGATTTGTGTGGCTCACCTGGTTTGCGTGGATGACACTTGATGACGACGACGATGGCCACGAGGACGAGCACCAGAGCGACGGCCACCAACGAGGCGGCGATGGCAACAGTCCTCCTCTTCTTTTCTTCTTCTTCAGCAAAAGAGGATGAAAAACAGCACGTGAGGAAGAGGAAACCCTCACTTTGCAGCCATTCTATCAAAGTGTGATCCGATCTACCAAGTGTGATTGGCGTTTGTGATGTGCATCAATTATGGTGAACGTCTGACGCCGTAAGCTGGAGACTTGTGCTTCACATGAGCGTCGGCTGGTCCCTCTCTCTGGAATGACCTCCCACTGAACATTCGGCAAGCCTCCTAGATGCCCATCTTCAAAACCCTCCTCAAAACTCACTTGTATTCTTTGGCCTTCGACTCAGCATGACTTAGATTTGTTGGTTTGACTGTTTGGTGCTTTCTACCATCTTTGTTACCGATTTGTTTTACTGTTTATTGTATATGTTAAATTGCTCCATGTACAGCACTTTGTATGCAGCGATGGCTGGTTGAAAGTGCTCCATAAATACAGTTGAGTTGAGTTGAGTGATTGATATCAAGTGTGTGTCGCTGGCTCCTGACATATTTCAGCGTTCTATTTAAGATCCTGTTATTTGTTTTCAAATCTTGAAATGGCCTGGCCCCACCTTAAACTCTCTGAGCTCCTCCGCCGCTACGCACCTGCCCGGTGCCTCAGCTCTGCCCACCACACACTATTGAAGGCACCGAGAACAAAGCGGAGGCTCCGAGGGGATGGAGCCTTTTCCGTTGCCGCTCCCTCTCTTTGGAAGGAACGTTGGGCAAGCCCCCTCGCCGCATATCTCAAAAACTCGTATTCAAAAAACTGTTTTTTATTCTTTGGCGTTTAACTCAGCATGAGATTTAATTGTTAGATTGACTGTTTGTTTGTTTGTTGTTGTACATTTGAATTTTGCTCGATCCACGGCACTTTGTCTACAGCGGTGGTTGTTTTCAAGTGCTCGAGGAATAAAGTTGAGCTGAGTTCTCCTGGTGAAGATGAAGGAGGTGGCCGAAGGCCAAGAAGTGTGGGCCTCCCCGAACACATGTTCCTCACCTTCAATGCGCGCGTTGCTCAGGATGTTTCCTCTCTCCAGCTTGATGACAATTTCGTCCTGAACACCAGCCGGGTGAAACAAGCACTCGTACTGGCCCTCCACCTCATCCGTCACCTCCAGTTTCAGGTCCACCGTCATCTGGAAGGTTCCGTCGTGGTTGGGCAGAGTTTGGCCATAATCCACGCCCTCGTGGAGCTGCTCGCCGTCTTTCCTCCAGAAAAGGTCGGCCACGTATGGGTAGAAACCTGTCGCGTGGCAGGTGACCGGAGAGGACGGCATCTTCTGAAGAAGAGACACCTTGGGAAGCTCTGCACAGAAAGTGACATGACATGAGATAAGACAGAGGCAATGGATTTTGTTCAACCAGCAAGGCTTGCTTCAAATAAAGATGAACCTGTGCTTCCACCTTTTGCCATTCACACAACAAAATTGGGGGTGGGGGGTATTTACTGGGTAGGAAGCGCTCTAAAAGGACAAGGACAGATGGGGACGGAGGACGATGATTACAGAAATAAGGACGGAGGGCCGATGACGGCAGGGTACCCAGGTCGCGGATGGAGGTCGGAGGACGAAGAGGCAAAATAGAGTCAAGTGCCCATCTCGGCTTGCAACGGTCAAAGGACATCATGTGATCATTACCTGTTCTCATGAGGATGCTCCGCCCATCGTTCACCAGCTTCTTCAAAAAATAATGACAAACCTCCGTGTGGTAATGCTCCGTGAGGTGCCTTTGAATCTCGTTCAAGTCAAACTTGTGTTTGATGGCGAGACCCTGCGGGCCCTCTACGGTCCATGTGAATGTATTCGCTTCCAACAACAGGACGTGCTCGTCCTCATATTTAATCTTTTCCCAAGCATCGAGAGCATCGGTCTGGTCATCCCATTCGCAGCCAAACCTCGCCTGCCCAAAGTGGACACCTGAAAGGATGACAAAAGCGTTGGAAGGCAAACGGAAATCTGATCAGCGCCGAAAAAGTCCACGAAAAGTAAAGCGGACCTTCAGATTGGTTGAAAGTCTTTCTCATGGTTTCCAGCAAAGATCTGCCCAAATCCTCAACAACCATGGCGACGTTTCTCCCCTTTTCCCAAAAGTCTAGCTCGTCTGCTGTGGCTTCTGTCATCCAGTTATTTCTGGCTTCCAGTGTCTTGCTCTTGCTGTCATAGTACATCACAGCAATGTCGTCGACATAAATGATACACACATGGTCTGGTAAGTTGGCAATTCCAGTTGAAACCGTGATGAATTTCTCTATTGAGTGGATTGCTGAAAGAAAAAACAAACAAACAAACAAACAAAACATCAACATGAGATTCAAACATCTATCTGGATTTCAAGAATAAAACAAAAACGCTCGCCATAGTTAAGTTCATGTCACTTTCAAATTCCCGATGCTTGATCCACTTTGCCGAGGATCTTCTTTTGAGCTGACTTTTCTCCAACTCTCCATGAGAGCAGCCAAATTGGTCTGGATGGAATCAATATTGCCAGCGATATCAAGTTGAATGCCTCGAATGGCGCACCAACCAGCTTGCAGTCATTTTCTCCGGAGGCGTCAATTGCCGGCAGGTGCGCCACCGTGTCGGCGTGCGTGTCAAAAATACTTGTTTCAAAGACACAAATGTCCCAAAAATGAGATGCCAACAACTTGCCACACACAACAACTCAAGTGGAGCATGAAGTACGAACTTTACACGCATCTTTTAAGTCGCGACTTGAGCACTTGGTGCCTCCGATCACCCTGGCGGTCATCTTGACGTTCAAAATGAAACACAAGGTAGCATCATGGAAAGACGTGTAGATAAACTTGTCAAGCAAGTGGACTTACCAGGCATCACGCTCTCTATTTCAACAATCACAACAAATGCAAGCCAGTTCACAATCATGATCAGCAGGAATTAATTTTAAAAAACAAAAAGTAAAAAGATGATTTAGTTTTGTTTTAGTCCCACACAGAAAGCCGACACAATAAAATCTAGCTCGGCGTGGCATGCAGGAAATGAAATAAAAAGGTCGGAGACGTGTGCATGTGTGTGTGTTTGTGTCTCTGTGTCTCGAGCTCTGCATGAAAAGGGAAGAGACGCCTTTAGTTGTGTAATTACTTGGCACACAGGTATGAGGGCAAACTGCGTCTTGGTTTTTGTGCGCACGCGGAAGACAACAGAAAAATTAAACATCCACCCATCAACTTTGTGACGTTTTCTCACTCGCGTTGTCGGCGTGCTGAAGCCGATACCAGCTGACTTCAATGGTACAAAGAAATATATCTATGTCGGATCTTTGCAACCATATTTTATCATGTCAATGTGTCCGACTTGGAGAAGTTAAAACCATGTCAGCATTCTTCACGGTTTCAAGCATTGCTTTTTACTTTGATGCCTTCCTATTTGATGAATTTTTGCATTCCAACTCATGATGCCCTGACTGTCGATGGCATGATAAACGATGACGTCTTGTGAAAGAAATGTTCATGGCTAATGTTTGCTATAAATCAAATCAAACATTCCAAGTCTTTTACAATAAGTGCACGTTAAAAGCTTCACAAAAATGGCCCCTGTTTGGCCCTGTGTTTGATGGCCCCTGAAACTTTGAAACATGATAACATTGTGTTTGTCGAACACCCCCCAAAATAAGACAATTCAGGCTGTTTAATGACACTCATAGTTTACCGTCAAACTAGACAAAAAAACTAAGAGAATTGCATTTTGTGTGTTTAAAATAAACAAACAACTTTTCTTTCAGAAAGACACCGATAGCTGAAGGCTCACAAATAATGGAAACCGCCGTTGTGGCCCAACGATTAGCATGGATAGCTGCTGTGGCCCTTGGAGCAGACCTTGGAGCAACATGTGCAGACAGACATGATCACAAAACCCAGAGGCATAAGTTCTTTATCGTGTCCATGAAACGTTGTCACGGTGTTGCGCCGGCCGCTGTGTTTTGCACCGCTTTTGACCTTTTCGGCGAGCTCGGCACTTCGGCACCTTGAAAAGCACAAAGTCGCACTCGTGAAGTGACATGTGCCACACGAAGCCATTCACGGGCTCAACTTGATGACGACAACACAGGTCAATTCGTTCAAAAAATGTTCAAAATTCAAATGAAGAAAAGATTGGACTTACTCGCTGGTGCGTAATCGTCTGAAAAGAAGGACAAGGTGAGATTGAATGGCAGAGAGCGAAGACTGGTGTCTTTGGAAGTGACTTGTGTCGCTCACCTGCTTTGCGTGGATGACACTTGATGACGACGACGATGGCCACGAGGACGAGCACCAGAGCGACGGCCACCAACGAGGCGGCGATGGCAACAGTCCTCCTCTTTTTTTCTTCTTCTTCAGCAAAAGAGGATGAAAAACAGCACGTGAGGAAGAGGAAACCCTCACTTTGCAGCCATTCTATCAAGTGTGATTGGCGTTTGTGATGTGCATCAATTATGGTGAACGTCTGACGCCGTAAGCTGGAGACTTGTGCTTCACATGAGCGTCAGTGGGAAGTCAAGTACAAAAACTTCAGTCTTTCATTGAGATATTGGGATCATAAAAACTGGACAGCAGTGACACCGAGCAACGGGAACCAGGGCACATGAATCACAATCGCTTTTTTTTCCTTTTTCTATTCATTTCACAATGTTCAAGCAACGTCAGCTGGCACTTGGTTGATTTTATTGAATTATTTATGTATACATTTAAAGGTACCACTGTACAAGAATCCCAAATGATTCTTGGACAGGGTGTCTGAGTCGACCCTGAGATAGGGGGAGGAGCTTGATCATCCCAGAGGGACTTTGAGAGGAACTGGCTGAGGTCATTCAGTTCAGCATGCCTCCCGGTCTCCTCTCTGGCGGAGGGACAGACACCAGTGGAGGGACGAGTCTCACAGCTGCTCTGGGAACACCTTGGATGTTCTCCGTTGGATGTGTTTGGTCCCAGTGGCCCTTGCACATCACATCCTGCAGACTTGGGCCCCCAGGCTCCTTATCTAAAGCCGCCAGTCTCCAACTTGGGTCTTAAACTGGACAATGATTGGAAATTGGACCCGCAAATTGGTGGCGTTGGCCAATCCGGCTTCTTTCATCTTCGACAGCTGGCTAAGGTCCAGCCTCTCTTTTCTGAAGAACACTTTGGAACAGTAATTCATGCCTCCGTCACATCTCGGCTACATTACTGTCATGCACTTGACTTTGGAGTCAGCCAAAACTCTGTGAAGCCCCTCCAGTTGGTCCAGAATGCTGCTGCTCATCTCTTGACTGCTACTCGTAAGAGGGAGCACAGAACTCCTACTCTGGCATCCCTTCACTGGCTCCTTATTCATTTGAGCGTACTATTTAAGATCCTGTTATTTGTTTTCAAATCTTGAAATGCCCTGGCCCCACCTTAAACTCTCTGAGCTCCTCCATCCCAACACACCTGCCCGGTGCCTCAGCTCTGCCCACCACACACGATTGGCGGCACCGAGAACTAAGCGGAGGCTCTGAGTGTCACATTTGCATGGTGGTGGTGGACCCCAAAAAGCAGGCAGGAAGGAGGAGCTGGGTGTACTTGAAAGAAGTGTTTTGATAAAACACAGGAAACTAAATCCCAAACAAACAATATCCAAAGTATCAAACAAAAACCATGACTGAAGATAAAACAATGACCAAAACCTGACTGAAACAAACATGACAGTCGCCAAGAGCAAACACACGCGACAATGAGTGCTCGGGCTGGGAGTCCTTTTAAAGCACTAATTACATAATGACCAACAGGTGTGCAGCTGCAGGGAAAGCCCTACAGTGCCACCTGTTGGTCCCAAACCGAATCATGACACCGA
>NW_017805745.1:1381601-1386306 GCF_001891065.2 Hippocampus comes | reverse complement strand
GGGGGGGGGGTATGTTCTGGGATGGAAGCGCTCTAAAAGGACAAGGACAGACGGGGACAGACGGGGACAAAGGACGATGATTACAGAAATAAGGACGGAGGGCCGATGACGGCAGTGTACCCAGGTCGCGAATGGAGGTCGGAGGATGAAGCGGCAAAATAGCATCACATGCTCATCTCGACTTCCAACGGTCAAAGGACATCATGTGATCATTACCTGTTCTCATGAGGATGCTCCGCCCGTAGTTCACCAGCTTCTTCAACAAAGAAGGACAAACCTCCGTGTAGTAATGCTGCCGCAGGTCCCTTTGAAGCTCGTTAAAGTCAAACTTGTGTTTGATGGCAAGAGCCTGCGGGCCCTCTACGGTCCATGTGAATGTATTCACGTCCAACAACATGACGTGCTCGTCCTCATATTTCATCTTTTCCCAAGCATCGACAGCATCGGTCTGGTCATCCCATTCGCAGCCAAACCTCGCCTGCCCAAAGTGGACACCTGAAAGGATGACAAAAGCGTTGGAAGGCATACGGAAATCTGATCAGCGCCGAAAATGTCTACGAAAAGTAAAGCGTGAGAGAAGCGGACCTTCAGATTGGTTGAAAGCCTTTCTCACGGTTTCCAGCAAAGATCTGCCCAAATCCTCAACAATCATGGCGACGTTTCTCTCCCTTTCCCAAAAGTCTAGATCGTCTGCTGTGGCTTCTGTCATCCAGTTATTTCTGGGTTCCAGTATCCTGCTCTTGCTGTCATAGTACATCACAGCAATGTGGTCGACATAAACGACACCCACATGGTCTGGTAAGTTGGCAATTCCAGTTGAAACCATGACGAAATTCTCCAGTGAGTGGATTGCTGAAAGAAAAAACAAACAAACAAACAAAACATCAACATGAGATTCAAACATCTATCTGGATTTCAAGAGTAGAACAAAAACGCTCGCCACAGTTGAGTTCATGTCACTCTCAAATTCACGCTGCTTGATCTACTTTGTCGAGGATCTTCTTTTGAGCTGACTTTTCTCCAACTCTCCATGAGAGCAGCCAAACTGGTCTGGACGGGATCAATATGAAGTTGAATGCCTCGAATGGCGCGCCAAATAGCTTGCAGAGTCATTTTCTCCAGAGGCGTCAGTTGCCGGCAGGTGCGCCATCGTCACAAAAATACTTGTTTCAAAGGCACAAATGTCCCAAAAATGAGATGCCAACAACTTGCCACACACAACAACTCAAGTGGAGCATGAAGTACGAACTTTACACGCATCTTTTAAGTCGCGACTTGAGCACTTGGTGCCTCCGATCACCCTGGCGGCCATCTTGATGTTCAAAATGAAACTTAAATCGACTGTATTTCTTGAAAACAACCACCGCTGGATGCAAAGTGCTGTACGTGGAGGAAAAGAATTCATACAACAAATACGTACACAACAAACACAGTAGAGAGCACAAAAACAGTCAAACTAAAAATCTCGTCTCCTGCTGAGTCGAAAGCGAAAGATTAAAAACTGAGTTTTAAAGGTGGCCAGCGAGGGAGCTTGCCGAACGTTCATTTCACAATGAAAAACGGACACTATTTCTTCAACGTGTGGAGAAGTTGCCCATTTGTTGACATGCAATCTTTGTCGTCAGCTGACCATTTTGCATCGCCTTGCAATCTGTTTTGTTTAGTTGGTTTCTTTTGGTTTTCAGGGGCTTTATGTTAATCTTTAAATTGCGCCGAAATATTCCGATGAATTCTTGTGCCGCTGCGTAGCATAACTTGATACGTTTTTTTCTGATTGTGTGTAATTAAATTGGAAAATAGGAAGTTTAGAAAAAAAAGATAATTTGTTTCCATACCTTGGAAGTGTGGGGCTCGAAATGACTGAAATGATATGAATCAAGAATATTTACAAGTGTTGTAAGACTATGAGAGAGATTTCGAGTGACACTAAAGTCAGCAAGTGCAGTCATTTCAAAGTGAAACTGTCGACATTCTACATTGAGAGGTGTCACTCATGATCTAAAAGTCTGTTCGCTGCACAGGTCTTTTTGTTTTGTTTTATTTTGTTTTTGCTCCACCTCCATCCTCGCCTCATCAAAATATTTAACAAACTTCAAGTAGTGAAGGGGAACTTGTGACCGAAATTCAAGTAGTAAATGGGAACTTGTGAAATTCACTGTGCACTGATGGACACGTGACGGACCGTCAACCAGACAACAAAACAGGACCGACTGGTCTTGTGTCCCAGGTTTCCCAGAAACCAATTCGCGAAGCAAAAACTTTCAAGCAGTTACACTGAAGACAATAACAGGACAAAATGTAAACACCATTATGTCACTTGGTATCTGACGGCAAAGACTAATAGCGAATTCCTAAAATAAAATGTGTGAAGCCCAAACACAAGGTAGTGGAAAGACATGCAGATAAACTTGTCAAACAAGTGGACTTACCAGGCATCACGCTGTCTGTTTGAACAATCACAACAAATGCAAGCCAGTTCACAATCATGATCAACAGGAATTAATTTAAAAACATTAAAAAAAAGATGATTTAGTTGTGTTTTAGTCCCACGTCGTGCTGTTTGGAAATGGCCGCACTTAATCCGGTTTATCCAGTTCTTTCCCGGCCACCCATAGCTACGCCGCTGGCACAAACTGACACGTGACAAATGGGCGAACGGGAAATGAGCACGATTACTTGATTGACACCAGCGGGGAAATGTTTCACTTTCACTTTTGACTCAGCACAAGGTGTGTTCATGGTGCTTTCAATGACAGCCAACAAAACGGGAAATCTCACGTGTAGAGAAAAAAAAACACACACACATAATCAACGAGTAAAACCGAGCAACCTCACTCGGATTGGCTCGAAAGTAATTCATTTTTTGCTTAGGCCTGAGCACAAAAAGGGCAGAATGACGACATTTTCAGCAAATAACGGCGGAGATGTGCAATGAAACAAATCCGTGAAGATGTAAATTCACGAATCCCGAATCATGCAAATGCGGTGGGCCGCTCACCGGACTTAAACACACGCAAAAACTACCGATGACGTTCACGGCGTGCTGCCTGGATTGTTGTGGCACAAGGTGGCACTACACCGGAGTGGACTGTGTGTCGAACACCACTTCTCAAATTGCCCGCGAAATCAGCAAAATGGCGCGGGTGGAAACAGTAAACTGCGATCTAAAATTCATTTGCTGACTGACGACTTCCCCTCCCCCCTCCCACCGAGAGCCGAAGCCTGCCAAAAAGTTACCCGAGTGTTTGAGAGTCGAGCAAGAGTGATGCTTGCAAAGTTTTGATGCTGCCTTGAAGCAACGACCTCGGCGACCTCGTGATGTACGCGCAAAGCCGGACGCTGCCAAGAATATGTTTTGCTTTTGGTGTTTTGAAAGTGGAAGAGGAGCTGTAATCAATCGCGTGGAACAATTTGAATGCCGCATGCAGATTTGACATGCGGATTTCACACACTGAGCTCTGGTTGCTTCGCATCAAGCTTCACCTTCACTTTCAATATGGAATGAAGCTCCGTTTGTATTGAAGGCGTTGTTTCCCCTGTGCTGGCAAATTTGACTTGTTTTGACATTAATAAAAATAAATCAATAGCCTACATGTCATTGCTTCACACTGGAATATGGTCATAAAATCTGCAATTTTTGAGAATCGTTCAACTGTACATGTCACCACATTTGCACCTTTTTTGGAGGATAGGCAACTGACAATTTAACGGCTATTAGGATATTCCTGTCCCGACTGCTGAAACATAGTTGACGCGCATGGAAAATTAATGGCTTGTAAATTTGGTTTTTGGTTATTTTCTCATCGTCAAGGACATTGCAATGGGAAACGATAGTTCCTAACTCCTCAATTTGACTAATAAACAATAATACTTGAATCCAAATCTTCCACTCTTCCGCCATAGTATTGTACTGGCGGTGAGAGACCCCCACCTTTGGTACAAAGGTGAACCACTGTTCACATTTTGAACATCAAAACAATAAAATACACATCAAAACAATAAAATAATGGATCTGATGAGTAAACTATCCACTGCACATACGCTTTAGAATCTACTGCGTGCGGCTGCTGCAGCAAAATGTTTACTGCAAGAATTGTTGTCAAGGATGAGCATTCAAGTTTGGGTGTGTGTGTTGGAGCTTGACAGAAGAACCTTGCCGTGTCTATTAAGGGGCAAGCAAGTCAGCAAGAGATTGCAATTATCAGGGCCCTTATATGACAACGCTCTGACGTGGCGAAGGCCCTGGGGAGAGAGAGGCCAAGTTCATCATGATCACATAGACAAAGCACACACACAAAGGCGCAGGATACGCGTTGGCAGGCATCATACAAAGAGGATTTGCTGACATACTGCTCTCATATCAGTCGCGTGCAAAACTAGAAGGGTTTCCATGCGCCCCAAAATATAGGCCTGCAGTATTTGTCGATGGGGGTGTGTGGGTGGTCTGCCCTCTCTATCCCAGCATATATAGATCACTATAAATCTTCAACAGGTGCATTCATCTATTGGCGATTGCCGTATCACTCCCAAGATCAGTGAACGTCCGTTTTCTATGCCCCTGAAAGTTAACAATGGAGGGCGGACGGAGATTTTTGGAGTTCTTACCCCCTCCATCACAAACCCATGCACACACTAATCCCTGACTACACACACACACACACACACACACACACACACACACACACACACACACACACAGCCACAC
>NW_017805745.1:1373951-1377236 GCF_001891065.2 Hippocampus comes | reverse complement strand
AAGAGCACGGCGGGGTACGCCAATATTATTAAATGTATGTTGTATGTAAAATGTCAACTCCAAAATTGTGTGTTGGAATTGCGGCATAACTGTATACACGACTTCGAGTTGGAAAGTGAATGCAGAAAAAAAAGAGAGACAAGGGTCGGCGGCTTAAGTGTGTCTGCCGCGTTTAACGCTAACGTAAAATAAATAACATAATACTGTCACACAAATAAGCATATTGAAATTTAATTGAAAATATATTGTTACATCGTGTTTATTTACATTTTAGACAACAATGTTCGCGTGTGTTGGAATGCTCTCAGTTTCCGTGTTGCATCAACAACCATGAAATGAATCAAACATGTCACATTGTTTCATTGAAAATATGAAACGTTCATCATGTGTCAGATCACATGTATTTCCCCCTACTTTCTTTTAGTGATTCACACACTGAGGTATTTCCGAACGGCATCGACGGACATTGCGGGCTTCCCGGCATACATCGAGGTGGGTTATGTGGACGGAGTCCAGTTCACACACTACAACAGCGAAAGCAAGAAAGCGGAGGCTAAGCAGGACTGGATGAAGAGCTTCGCCGTGGACAACCCTGACTACTGGGAGATGGAGATGCAGAGAAACGTCGTCAACGAGCACGTCTTCCTAGTTAACATCGGAATCGCCAAGGAGCGCTTCAACCATACGGGAGGTTGGTTTAAGGCCAACATTCGATGCAAATATCACCTGGTATCTTCTTGACTGACCCTTATTTTGTTTTCCACCGCTCGGTCAATTTGGGGACCAAAAACGTGTTTCTCTCAGGTGTTCACATTATCCAGTGGATGTTTGGCTGCGAGTGGAATGATGAGACCAATGAAACGGATGGTTGCAATCAGCACAGCTACGACGGAGAAGACTTCATCGCGCTGGACACCAAGACAATGACGTATGTTGCGGCAAATCCGCAAGCTTTCATCACCACTCTCAAGTGGAACCGTGACCAGGATCGAAAAGAATACAGGAAGCATTACTACACCGAGATGTGTCCCTCTTTGTTGCGGAGGCTTGTCAACTACGGGCAGAAAGTCTTGATGAGGACAGGTAGGAAGGATCGTGACGTAACGTGAGCTCCGGCTATGTTGTTAAAATCCACACAAGATGTTGCCAAAGCACTATATTTTTTCTGAATTCAGCGATCAAATCACTTAATCCGGTTTATCCAGTTCTTTTCCGGCCACCCATAGCTACGCCGCTGGCACAAACTGACACGTGACAAATGGGCGAACGGGAAATGAGCACGATTACTTGATTGACACCAGCGGGGAAATGTTTCACTTTCACTTTTGACTCAGCACAAAATGTGTTCATGGTGCTTTCAATGACAGCCAACAAAACGGGAAATCTCACGTGTAGAGAAAAAAAAACACACACACATAATCAACGAGTAAAACCGAGCAACCTCACCCGGATTGGCTCGAAAGTAATTCATTTTTTGCTTAGGCCTGAGCACAAAAAGGGCAGAATGACGACATTTTCAGCAAATAACGGCTGAGAGGATGGAATCAAACAAATCCGTGAAGATGTAAATTCACGAATACGGACTTAAACGCACGCAAAAACTATGATGACGTTCACGGCGTGCTGCCTGGATTGTTGTGGCACAAGGTGGCACTACACCGGAGTGGACTGTGTGTCGAACACCACTTCTCAAATTGCCCGCGAAATCAGCAAAATGGCGCGGGTGGAAACAGTAAACTGCGATCTAAAATTCATTTGCTGACTGACGACTTCCCCTCCCCCCTCCCACCGAGAGCCGAAGCCTGCCAAAAAGTTACCCGAGTGTTTGAGAGTCGAGCAAGAGTGATGCTTGCAAAGTTTTGATGCTGCCTTGAAGCAACGACCTCGGCGACCTCGTGATGTACGCGCAAAGCCGGACGCTGCCAAGAATATGTTTTGCTTTTGGTGTTTTGAAAGTGGAAGAGGAGCTGTAATCAATCGCGTGGAACAATTTGAATGCCGCATGCAGATTTGACATGCGGATTTCACACACTGAGCTCTGGTTGCTTCGCATCAAGCTTCACCTTCACTTTCAATATGGAATGAAGATCTGTTTGTATTGAAGGCGTTGTTTCCCCTGTGCTGGCAAATTTGACTTGTTTTGACATTAATAAAAATAAATCAATAGCCTACATGTCATTGCTTCACACTGGAATATGGTCATAAAATCTGCAATTTTTGAGAATCGTTCAACTGTACATGTCACCACATTTGCACCTTTTTTGGAGGATAGGCAACTGACAATTTAACGGCTATTAGGATATTCCTGTCCCGACTGCTGAAACATAGTTGACGCGCATGGAAAATTAATGGCTTGTAAATTTGGTTTTTGGTTATTTTCTCATCGTCAAGGACATTGCAATGGGAAACGATAGTTCCTAACTCCTCAATTTGACTAATAAACAATAATACTTGAATCCAAATCTTCCACTCTTCCGCCATAGTATTGTACTGGCGGTGAGAGACCCCCACCTTTGGTACAAAGGTGAACCACTGTTCACATTTTGAACATCAAAACAATAAAATACACATCAAAACAATAAAATAATGGATCTGATGAGTAAACTATCCACTGCACATACGCTTTAGAATCTACTGCGTGCGGCTGCTGCAGCAAAATGTTTACTGCAAGAATTGTTGTCAAGGATGAGCATTCAAGTTTGGGTGTGTGTGTTGGAGCTTGACAGAAGAACCTTGCCGTGTCTATTAAGGGGCAAGCAAGTCAGCAAGAGATTGCAATTATCAGGGCCCTTATATGACAACGCTCTGACGTGGCGAAGGCCCTGGGGAGAGAGAGGCCAAGTTCATCATGATCACATAGACAAAGCACACACACAAAGGCGCAGGATACGCGTTGGCAGGCATCATACAAAGAGGATTTGCTGACATACTGCTCTCATATCAGTCGCGTGCAAAACTAGAAGGGTTTCCATGCGCCCCAAAATATAGGCCTGCAGTATTTGTCGATGGGGGTGTGTGGGTGGTCTGCCCTCTCTATCCCAGCATATATAGATCACTATAAATCTTCAACAGGTGCATTCATCTATTGGCGATTGCCGTATCACTCCCAAGATCAGTGAACGTCCGTTTTCTATGCCCCTGAAAGTTAACAATGGAGGGCGGACGGAGATTTTTGGAGTTCTTACCCCCTCCATCACAAACCCATGCACACACTAATCCCTGACTACACACACACACACACACACACACACACACACACACACACACACACACACACAGCCACAC
>NW_017805745.1:1361056-1373682 GCF_001891065.2 Hippocampus comes | reverse complement strand
AGAGACAAGGGTCGGCGGCTTAAGTGTGTCTGCCGCGTTTAACGCGAACGTAAAATAAATAACATAATACTGTCACACAAATAAGCATATTGAAATTTAATTGAAAATATATTGTTACATCGTGTTTATTTACATTTTAGACAACAATGTTCGCGTGTGTTGGAATGCTCTCAGTTTCCGTGTTGCATCAACAACCATGAAATGAATCAAACATGTCACATTGTTTCATTGAAAATATGAAACGTTCATCATGTGTCAGATCACATGTATTTCCCCCTACTTTCTTTTAGTGATTCACACACTGAGGTATTTCCGAACGGCGTCGACGGACATTGCGGGCTTCCCGGCATACATCGAGGTGGGTTATGTGGACGGAGTCGAGTTCACACACTACAACAGCGAAAGCAAGAAAGCGGAGGCTAAGCAGGACTGGATGAAGAGCTTCGCCGTGGACAACCCTGACTACTGGGAGATGGAGACGCAGAGAAACGTCGTCAACGAGCACGTCTTCCTAGTTAACATCGGAATCGCCAAGGAGCGCTTCAACCATACGGGAGGTTGGTTTAAGGCCAACATTCGATGCAAATATCACCTGGTATCTTCTTGACTGACCCTTATTTTGTTTTCCACCGCTCGGTCAATTTGGGGACCAAAAACGTGTTTCTCTCAGGTGTTCACATTATCCAGTGGATGTTTGGCTGCGAGTGGAATGATGAGACCAATGAAACGGATGGTTGCAATCAGCACAGCTACGACGGAGAAGACTTCATCGCGCTGGACACCAAGACAATGACGTATGTTGCGGCAAATCCGCAAGCTTTCATCACCACTCTCAAGTGGAACCGTGACCAGGATCGAAAAGAATACAGGAAGCATTACTACACCGAGATGTGTCCCTCTTTGTTGCGGAGGCTTGTCAACTACGGGCAGAAAGTCTTGATGAGGACAGGTAGGAAGGATCGTGACGTAACGTGAGCTCCGGCTATGTTGTTAAAATCCACACAAGATGTTGCCAAAACACTATTTTTTTTCTGAATTCAGCGATCAAATCGCTTAAACGTGGTTCTTTAACGCTAAGACACAGCCACAAAATGTCTCCAAAGCAGTAATTTGGTCTAAATAAGACTCCTCAACTCACTTCAACATCGTTCCTTGATACCAAGATAGAGGTGTTAAGTTTTGTTTTCGTGAACCCACTCAACTTCACTCAATAGTTCCTAGAGGCCAGAATGGAAGAAAAGCACAATTTTTTTCCAAAATTAAACTCTTCAACTTATTTATTTTTGGGTCTAAATTCCACTCAACTCACTTCAACGGGGTTCCTTCACACTAAGATGCCACACAAAAGAAGAAAAGTTCTTTTTATTCAATAGGAACTCCTCAAATAACTCCAGCATGGCTCCCTGAAATCAAGATGCCTCAAAATGCTCCGAAAGCAGTCAGTTTGGCCAAATGAAGCACCCTATCTCACCTCAACATGGTTCCTTAGGAGTAAGCCGCCAGAGGTTGGCACCAAAGCGGTAATTCCTTTGAATGAAACTCCCCAAATCACTCACATTTTCCCAGGACACCAGGATGCCCAGAGATGGTAGAAAAGCTCTATTTTAGGCTGAATGAAATGCCTCAACTCTCCTCAACATAGTTCCATGACATCAAGATGTCACTGAACACTTTGAATTAGATGCAAAAAAAAAAAAAAACATTGCAAGTGTATGTAGGTATTCGTTGTACTCCCACCTTGTACTTTGTGACAGGAACATGACTATGTTCCATCTTCCACCTCTCTGTTCTCATGTTGTTTTTTTCCTGTGCAGAGCTTCCCAAGGTCTCTCTTCTTCAGAAGACGCCGTCCTCTCCGGTCACGTGCCACGCGTCGGGATTCTACCCTCACATGGCCGACCTTTTCTGGAGGAAAGATGGCGAGCAGCTCCACGAGGACGTGGATTCTGGCCAGACCCTGCCCAACCATGACGGAACCTTCCAGATGATGGTGGACCTGAGACTGGAGGTGACGGATGAGGTGGAGGGCCAGTACGAATGTGTGTTTCAGCTGGCTGGTGTCAAGGGCGAAATTGTCACCAAGCTGGAGAAAAGGAACATCCTGAGCAACGCACGCAATGAGGGTGAGGAACCATCATCGAGGTGAATTGTGTCCTCAAAATCAGCATGCAGGATTTTGGTCACTGCTAATGTCCTTTCCTTTACCACTTGTGTCCTGTTCTGTTTGGTCCAGTTCTCATAATAATAATAATAAGTAGTCATAAACGGTTCCTCTTCCTCACACTGATTTTCATTTTTTTTTTTGTTTTTGAAGCAGAAATCTATAATTGCTTTAAGCAACAAACAGTATGCAGAAAAATGGTTAAGAGTGAATGATGAGTCTTATGTGTTGTTTTATTTTGTTATGTTATTATGACTTCAAAATGGCACCACGAGAGTGGCTGCCTTTACAGCAGCTCCTATACTTTTTGTTCTTCTTTCTTCCTTTCATAACTTTGCTGCCGTAAATTGGGAATTTCTCCATCGTGAGACGAATATCAAGGTTTTCTTATTATTATCAAACAAAGAAATGTTTCCCCTTCCTTACACTGATTTTAAAATTTTTTGAAGCAGCAGCAGAAACAAGGAAGAAAATTGGCACCATCGCTGCCTTATTGGTGGTCGTCGCTCTGGTGGTCGTCATTGTGGTGATCGTCGTCGTCATTATGAGGCGTCTTAACCGCAGTCATGGTGAGGGACACAATTTTTTTTCCCCCCCGAGAGATCTTTGGCCCCTGCCATCGGTCAGATGAAGTAAACGTCAATGTGTTCCTCTTTCATTTCAGACATTGAAACTTCGTCTTGTAAGTCCAACGTTCGCCACTTTGTTGGGTCGTCACGAGAAAGGGTCTTCACGAGTGACTTTGTGCTCCCGCAGCTAGTGACGGAGAGCTCTCAAGCGAAAGCGAACGTCAAATGCTGAGCAAGACAAATGGGCCAACGCAAGACGGAGAGGACGCATTAACGGACTGCGTGCCGCTTGCCCCGGCTGGGCTGAACGACAAAGTACCGCTGTCTTAGCAGTGGGGCTGGTTCTTCAACCAATCAGACTTCATATTCTCCTCACGGTGCCATCTCGCTGGCCCGAAACATCGTCGCCATTTTCGTGTGGTCCGATCGGTGGGTCACAGCAAAACAAAACGCGTATCGTATCTAGCAGTCAACACAGATGAACACATTTGACAATTGGCATCTTGGGAGCAGAGTATGGCGTGTTTCATTTATGATGCTTCTCCTGTTGTGAGATGAAGAGTGATCGTGAACTGCCCTAGTATTTAGATTATTCCATAACTGCGACATGACGGTGGTGGTTTCCAAGATGGATTAAGGTGGGCAAAGCGCCAAATTCAAGGCCCGCCATTGCAACTAACCGACGTGGATGATGACACTTTCACGTTTGATGTAAAGCAGTTTTTGAAGCCGCCACCGAACAAACACGTTGACGCACGCTCATCGACATGTAGTCAAATTTCATCAGATCAGGTTTTCGGTTTCCACTAGTGCAGGAGTATCTCTTTTTCTCCATTTGATTTTGTCTGGGACAGTCACACGTTGGATTGATCAATGAACATACCACTGAAAGACTCTGCCAAAGAAATAGTTAGCCATTTTATTTTTTATTTTTTTGCAATTTAGTGTCCCATTAGCCTGCCATGCATGTTTTTGGAAAGTGGGAGGAAACCGGAGTGCCCGGAGAAAACCCACGCAGGGACGGGAAGAACATGCAAATTCCACACAGGAAGCCCGAAGCCAGGATCGAACTCGGTACCTCTGCAATGTGAGGTTGACGCGCCAACCAACCACTCTCCCACCGGGCCGCCCTTTTCTTACATCCAACTCCTTTAAAATGAAAAAAAAAAGCGATCATGTCCTGTTCAAAAGTAGCTACAATTTTGAATTAAAAATGTGAGTTATTTTGGGTGCGCTGAAGTCGGTGACAGTTGATGAATTTTTGATGAATTCATTTGCGGATTGTCATCGTATCGTTGTTGTTTTGGCGGGGCAGATGCCGCGGGATGTTTTCACGCTGCTGGAGCTCATTCGAAATTACACACGACGCCGAAGAGGTGAATCGGCATCCGCACGCCTCTTTTTTAGATAAACAGAGATCAGCCAGATAGAACAAATGCGAAAAAGATTCATGGGCCGCATTAGTTGGCGTGCGCGTGGCGCCGACTTCTCCTTTTCATTTCATCTCCGCTCACACTTGATGCTGAGGGGAGACACAATGCGCTCGCTCGCACGCGCGCGCGCGCACTCAAGATAAGATTAATGATAGCAAAGAGTCATAAATATGGAGATGATGTTCGAACGCCTACAAACATGCTTTGAAGTCTGAACGAAACGCTTTCTGACAGCGGCGCTATTCATTCACACCTCCTTGTTTTCGCTGTGCGTGAAAATATTGCGGAATGAGGAGGACCCAAAACAAAAGTGGACTTTTCCAACAACTTTGTGGAGTGATAATGCCATTTGAAACCCTAATCCAGGCCTGGACCTGACTGTTGAAACCCAAGTCTGCTTTGAAAAGTACACCCCCCCCCCCACACACACACACACACACACAAACCCATCTTGAAAACAATCCGTCTTGAATCCCTCATTTGGAATTAGTCGTCGGAGCCAGGAAACTCTTTCTAACCCTCCGATGTGAAACGCTACCTTAGGGTTAAAACGCTAATCCGGGTCCTCTGAAATCCTATTTTGAAATACCAGCCTGACTTGACAAAGTAACCCTGATGTTGAAAGCACAGCCATGTCTAAAAAAACCCTCTCTCGAGGTCATTCTGGCCAGGAACCCTACTTCATCATGCCAACCCTTTTGTAAAAAAACGTAATTTGGGAATTGAATTTCAAACCGCAATCGTAACTTGAACCCAATTTTGACATCCACCCAGTAAGTAGTCCCCAGAAACCCGACTCAGAAAACGCAATTCTTTCTGGAGACCTTCATTTGATACAATACTGTCATTAGAAATCCTTAGTTTGACTTGAAACCTGAAGTTCAAACCATAATCGACACCACCCAGTTGATTTGAAATCACAATCCTAAATTGGAAATTTTTTTTTTGAAAACATAGTCCTGGTTTAGGACGCAAATTTGAAACCGAGAGTCCTCACTTGAAACCCTCATTGCTCAGCATAACCCTGGTCTGGAAACCCTCGTTTCAAACTCCAATCTGATTTTCAAATTTTATCCTGACCCGGAAACCCCTTTTGAAACCCGAACCATTTCTTGAACCCTCAGTCGACATCATCCAGGCCTGAAAACTACTTTGAAAAACCCCCAACCCCGTTTTGAAACCTTCATGCGAATTTGAAAATCCAAATTGAAACCCCAAAAGGATCTTGAGTTTCTCATTTCAAACCCCTACGACTTCAAGCCCTAATTTCAAAACTATGATCCTGGCCGAGGGCTTGCTTTCATAACGCCAACCCTGTCTTGAAATCCCGATCCAGCCCTCGAACCCCAGACACTCGTTTGAGTCGCCCACCCTGGCCTAGAATCCTCGTTTGAAACCTGAGCCTGACTCAATAGCTTAATCCTGGCCTGGAAGCGGACACGTTGACATTCCAATTCATTCTTGAACTTGAAACCCTTTTGCTCAATCCATGTTTGTGTTGCGATGATAACAAACAGACTCGGATGGGAATAAAGTCAGACTGGAATCCCAACTTCTATTTGGGCTCAAATCAAACAAAAGGAGGCGAGCGGCGATCCAGATCGAGGGGGGGCTGCAGGTACGCGGGAAAGCCGCCGTCGGGCATGGGGTACTGGGTGCTGGAGTTCCGCAAGATGAAGAAGGGCGGCGTGACCGGCGCAAAGTGGCAGTCATACGGTAGGTGGTGGGGCGGCTCCAAGTCCAGCGGGGCGGCGTTGTGCATCCGGCTCCCCGGGAGAAGACAATTTTGCGACTCCAGTTTGGCGATGCGCTCGTCCCGTTGCACGATTCCGGCCGCCATGCTCCGCTGCAGGCTGAGCATCTGCGCCCGCAGGTCTGCCACCGTGGCGTCCATGTCGCGTTTGGTGCCCTCCAGCTGGCTGCCGAACATCATCATGGTGTCCTGCACGCCCTGCAGCGCCCTTTGAAAGCGGGCGTTGCTTTCTTTTTCCCGCCGGGCGAACCACTCGCACCACTCTTTCTCGCGCGCCGTCCTGGCGGGCGTTTTTTCCAAGTACTCCTGGAGCCACGAGTTGTCCTCCGTCTTTTGCGCGGGGGGGACGCCCGAGGCGGTCCGGAGGGCCCGGGCCTCACCTGTGCGCTCGCGGCGCCCGTCTGCGGTATCGCTGCGGCCGCCGACTTTGCCGCTCTGAACTTGCTCCGAGGTGGCCTGAGATTTCTGCCGGTCCTTGTCCGCCACCAGCAGGGGATTGTTCTCGTCCTGCGTCTGAATGGAGCCGCTCTCCGAGACGGACTTGGGGACGCCGTCTTCATTTGACATTTCATGTGGCTGGAAAAGACCAAATAGCTCAAGGCCTGATTTTATATTCTTTTGTTTGACATCCACAGTTCCTCACCCCAACATTGGTTCGAAACAATTCATCTCTACGCTCCTAAACAGTGGATATAAAAGGTCGACACACCCTTGTTCAAATGCCAGATTTGTATGCTGTTTAAAAAAAAAAAAAAAAAAAAAAAATGAATCATTTCAAAACTTTTTTCCACCACCGATGACTTTACAGACAAGATGTAAATAGCCCAAAATAAAGTTCAGCTTTTCTTTATATTATTATTTTTTTGAATCAAAAGGGTGAAGTTTGAGTGACATTTGGAACTCTTCATAATTCACTCCACCTTGACTCAAGGCTGCAATTCCAGCTGATCCCACCGTAGGCCGACCTCATTGCCCGGGCATACGAAAAAAAGACAGGTAACTGTTGTCATGTGGACCAAAACAGCCAATACGTGCTCGTAATTGCTTCAGGTTCTTCAACGTTGCCGACGGCAACCGGTTTTCTTCTCGTCATTTTCGACGGCTGCCCAGTTCTCGGTCATGTCTATTTTCGCCACCTGTTGATGACTATCATTCATGGTCCGTGGCGAAATACGTTTGGAGCCTTCCCCCCCGAATGATGTCTTTGAAGGGGTTCCCTCGGATGCTGCGGAAGCACTCTGCAGACGGTGACTCGTGTCATAAGATGCCACTCAATAAATGTCCAGAAAAGCCAACTTGAACATGTGAACTTTATGTGGTGTTGATTGGGAGCAATTTAAGATGTGTGCTGACGTCCTTTTGACACGAGTTTAAATGTCGCTGCTAAAATCCAAGCATAGCCACATCCCCGGTCAGAAGATGGCGGGCACACTTGAGCAACCTCATTGTCGCTCATAATGGTTTTTGCTTTGATAGATTTAGGTGCTGAGGTCACATGAAAAGTAGGAAAACTTCTGAAATTATTTTGCGTGTTTTTTTTTCTTCATATAACCGACACAGTTGAACAGGGGTGTGTTGAATTTTTATATCCACCGTATAGATTATTTATCTTCCGTGTAGATGATTTCTCTTCTGTATGTACATGCAAGTGCCTAATGTAGCATAGAAATATCAGATAAATTCAGTTCTTACTTAACGTGTTTGATTTGAATTCCATGTATGTCGCACTACGGCTTTGTGTTTACATGTTGAACCCTTTCAGGGACAGCGCTTACGACAGTGGTCAGCTTAGCATGTTATCGGGTTACAGGGCGCATGAAAGGGTTCATGCCGATACAATGTAGACTTGCATCATAGTTAATGTTCTCTGCCGTATTGACATTATATCGAATGCATCTCGGATATTCCATCTATGCTGTTCATCATTTCCGTGTTTGATTCATACACCTCAAATACAACGTACCAATATATTTACGATCCATTTACATCATCTTTTCACTAGTAACGTAACATGTTTACCTCTAATGTGCCATGTTTCAATCATTTTTACCGTACCAAGATACCATATTTACATCCCATATGTTTCATACATGTCACTTATGGACGTAATATTAACTGTACTGCTTTTTCGTCACGTTTGGCTCATTGACTGCCGGTGTGACAGACGTCAAAGATCGATTTGAAGCAGGCCGGCAGGGAACGAGTTCACGTCTCCAATGCCCCCATTCACATGAACTCTGATGCGCCCTGAATGGACCTTCTTCACATCACATCGCCGCACTGTAGCGTGTTCACATACCTCCATCGCAGCATTATTTAATGTTCTGACAACCTCCCGTGTACCATATTTACAATATTTTCAATCCACATCCACCTGTCATTATCGACAGCAAATTTCATATCTGACACCATCTTGACACAATACTTCAGGCACCGGTACTGTACCATAACGACGGTTGTGAGCGCACCTCTTTGGACCTGTCCGCTTTCTTCTTGTTCGCCTTATTTGAGACAAGAAACCTGACAAGATTGCTGAAAACACTCATGCTTTTGCTCGCGCGGGTGCCTGGAGGACCCGCAAGGACCTCAAGCTTGTGGTGGTGGGGGACAGGGGGGCAGTCTTTGTGTCACCTCCTTGACATGAGGGCGGCCGTGGGGGGAAGCGGTGACCTCACAAAGACATCAAGGCGTGATGTCACAGGTCACAGATGAGCACATATGTCTGGAAAGCTTAGTTAGCTTTGTTTGAAAAACTAGCAGTGTGAAAGCCTAACCTTGGTTTGAAACCTTAACCCTCATTTAAGAACCCTAACCCGGGCTTGAAACCCTAATTTTCAACCTTTGTCCAAGCTTGAACTGCTCTGTCACGCCAACCCGCTCACAAAACACTCTTTTGAACGCTCGTTCAGACTTAAAACCCAATTTTGAAAGCCCCATCTCTTGTTCAAAACCGTAACCCTGATTTGAAACCATCCATCCATCTATTTTGCGATCCACTTCATCCTCACAAGGGTCGCGGGGGGGTGCCGCAGCCTCTCTCAGCCGTCTTCGGGCAGTAGGCGGGGGACACCCTGAACCGGTTGTGACTTGAAGCCTTAATTTGAAATCGCACGTTGACGCAAGCCGCCGCCTTTTCTTCTTCTTGAGCCTCCCGGGTCGCGTTTGAATAATAGAAAGGGCGTCTATATTTGAGATCGTCCTCAGTTGGCGAACAGGATTGAAATGATTCCAGGCGTCAGAAGAAGCCGCCGAGGGGGCCCGAGAACAACGAGTCGCATGTGGAGGCCCACTTTACACTCGCCGTAACCTCCTTCTTTGCCACTCGCCAGCTGTCTTCCTCAACTTCACTTCACTTCACTTCGCTTCACTTTTGGGCTGACGGCACCATTCGCAACCCACTGGATAGATTTTTCATTTCAGAGGAAAAAAACTACTTCAGGATCTCTTTTAGTTTGTTTGTTTTTACAAACAGAATCTCAAAATATTTATAGTTGTTGAGTTGATTTTTTTTTTTCCAAGCTCATGATCTCCAAATATTTTGATGTAAAAAATTCACAATATCTCTTTTTTTCTGTCAAATATGCAGTATCGCTAAATATTTAATTTCTCCCAAAAAGTTCATTCGGTCTGTCAAAATTGTTTTTTTAAACATGCAGTATATCCCCTCTATTTTATTTATTCATAAAAAATAAAATAAAAAATGTTGTTCCTGTACATAAAAAAAAAATCCCCGAAATATATCGTATCTCCAAATGTTTTGATTTGTCCCCAAAACGCAAAATATCTCAGATTTGTGTTTTTGAAACACATTTTTCGATTCATGAAAAACAAAAAATAAACAATTATCTCCAAATATTTAGATTTATTAATTACCAGAAATGTTGGATTTTTGTGGTGGGTTGGTCCCTTCTCAGAGTGCTTTTAGAGTGCAAACTGTACTCTCAAGACAATGGAGACAAAAAGAACGTGACATTATTTTGGACGCAAAAAGGGTGGGTCAAATGAATAGCTCACAAAACATCCAAATGTTGTGGGTTGGTTGATACCAGATAACCCAATTTGGGGGCTGTTTTAGTCCAGTGTTTACAGAGCAATTCATTTGACTAAATTTGGCAGATATGAGCACTCCCTTCGTGTTGCTGTGTTGCGTTGACCTAGGCGAGTGATTCCTCGCCTTTGGCGGCAACACAAAAGCCTCAGAAAGTGCAGGAAAAGGTCTCCCAAATGAAAAGAAAAAGAAAAGTCTCTCACCCCGATCGACGAGAATATGAATGTTTGATTCATACGTCGCCCATCCCAGTATTTGTGTCCTCACCGAGACGTTTGATCAACGATTGGTCTTCCTCGGAGGATGCATGGAAATCAAGGCGCTTTATCGACTGGTGCAGCCTGCTGATGATGTGTTATGACGTCTACGTTCTCCTTGGGCACTATTGACTTATCGGCGACCTGTCTTATATGCTGCTAAATATGAACGGCAAGTTATGATGAAATATTGCCAAAGTTTGAAAATTTAATGTTGGCTATCGGCTGAAAGGCTCGGTCGGTCGAGAGGGGTCGCCGGCTCGTTTGCATTGCGGGCGCACCCGCACAACATCCTGAAATATTTATAACCCGTGCACGCAGAGCTGTTCCGCTCATGTCAGGCCTACTTGACACGCACACACACACACACACACGCACGCGCGCGCGCACACATAGCTTTGCAACGTTTGTCATCATGTTTTTCTCACAGTTGCCGTTTTGTTATTTGTGTCGCTTATTCCGACGAGCTCCGGAGCCCCCGGCGTCCGCTCGCCTCCCCAGACTCTTCTTCACGGCCTTCGGCGCCGGCTGAACAAAGACCGATCCCCGATGTCTGACAGGCGAGCGCGCGAGAAAAACGAAAGTGACATTTTTCGGTGGCACTCCAAACTCCAAAATGTTCTTTTCATCTCTGCTTTGTGACACCCGGCTGACAATCCTTTCATAGTCGCCGTCGGTCCTTTCATTGGTGCAGACGCTCCTCTCATACTTTTGATCACATGACGACAACTCATGGGCGCCGTTTTTCCACATTCATTATTTAATAAGCAACACATTTAGAAATAGGCTACCTGTATTCTTTTTTTTTTTTTTTTTTTTTGCCATTTGACTGAGGCTCAGCATCCAATCATTCATGTGTGACCCATGCTTTTTGGGGCTTTTTACAAACTATAAATTTGACACAAAGTTGAATAACACACCCTGAGCTTGTTGTCAGCCAATCGCAGGGCACACATGGATGGACAAACAACCATCCGTGCTCACAGTCACACCTAAGGACAATTTCGAGTATTCCATTCAACTGCCACGCGTGTTTTTGGAATGTGGGAGGAAACGGGGCTCATCAAATTCCTCAAATTAATCGAAAATGTTGCACAGTGTTTCTTCTACATGTAAAATAGATGCTTCTTAAGTTGATATGACTCCGATCAAGTTCAACATGAATAGGTACATATGACTTCCTTGTGCAAATATCTTTTTGATTGCAAGATTTCAAATTCAAGTCCCGACAGCAAACAAGATCTGCTGTCCTCCTGTGACTGTACTTTGCACTGTACTCTTACTGAAAAACCAAACACACAACCAAAAGAAAATGTCACACCTTTAAAATCAGAACGTATGGCCAGCTAAATGCTGATAAACAAATTTCGAAGTTCCACCGCCCCAACCTTACTACTGTTGCAAGTACAACATCGAAAACTTGACTTTTCAAAAATGGCAGTCAGATAGACTGGATTTCAGAAAGTCCTGATCATGCATGTCATCGCTTCAAATCTCCCCACTGTAGATTCACAGCATGGCTGCGCTTACCTGCACCACTCCTTCATTGTTCTTTTGTGTTAAGAGTCAATCTTAAATGCGCGTTTTTGTATTTCCGGGTCAGCTTGGCTAATGTTGGCTCTCATGCGCAGCTGATTGAGAGACGGGACGACACTGCTTTGGGGAAGGAGGGAATTATGAAAGAGGACTTGGAAACTGTATTTAAGCTAAAGAACAGAGTTAATGTCTTTGTATTTCAAGCTAATTTCAAAGTAAAATTCCATGAAATTCCATGTTGGTTGTTTTCAGTTACCCTGAAGATGACCCGGATGTACGTCAACGGCGCATTTTAAAAAAAAGCACTCCCTTGCAAAAAAAAAAAAAAAAAAAAAGTTTGCGTCATCTCGCAATCTTTGCAAGGAAATGCAAACGTTTTTTTTCCTTCCATGCCCCCTTAGGGGCTCCGCACAATTCTTACCTTCCACGAAACAACCTTGCCCTCATCCAAACATTTGGATCACGCCTCTTGCTTGAGTTCTTTTTTGTTAGTGTCTTCTGGTCAATTACAAAAAGTACTCCGGATGTGCTATGTGCATGCCGTGCACCACACTGCCCCTCAAAGGCCAACGTATGCATAGCAGGAACAGCACAACAACTGAAGACTGTTAAGCTTCCTGCATTCATGGTGTGTTCAAAAAAATTCTTAGTTAAAAGGAATTGGCATTAATTTGTTCTGAGCACGTTGTTTGTTTGTTTTTTACTTGACAACTTGAAGTGTCAGTTGCAGCCCAACACACACACACACACACACACACACACACACACACACACACACACACACACACACACGCACACGCACGCACGCACACACGCACGCACACGCACGCACACGCACACACACACACGCCCACCCACACACACGCACA
>NW_017805745.1:1360818-1361015 GCF_001891065.2 Hippocampus comes | reverse complement strand
TCTCGTGCACACGAGCACACACACACACACTCACACACACGCACACTCTCACACACACACACACACACACACACACACACACACACGCACGCACACGTACTAACACGCGCACACGTACACACGCACACGTACACACGCACATATACACGCGCACACACACGCGCACACACACGCACACACGCACACACGCACACACG
>NW_017805745.1:1351898-1360633 GCF_001891065.2 Hippocampus comes | reverse complement strand
CACACACACACACGCACACACACACACGCTACAACTGACACTTAAAGGTCTTGGCCGTCCTCTACTGGTGAACGTGAGAAGTGTAAAAAAGAGCACAAAACGCGTTTATTTGTTCCTTTCATTCTACTTAAAAAAAACTCCTCATGATCATATATCCTAATTATCTACCATTTAGACCTTTTTGGTATTTTGACTTTTTCAGATTTTCATTTTCTGCAAATAAACGCTCTTGATAACAAAAACTGTATTTTTCTTATCTATCTCTGGAGAAATAATAAATGAAGATGATGAATGCACACAGTTGAATTACAGCCTTTATTAATCATGGAATCATCACAGTGCGCTTTTTTGTTACATCAGCGAGTGACTAAAGTTAACCCAAAGAGAAAAAACAAACCAAGGAAATTAAAACCCCGTTTTGCAAAAGTCATGAAAAAAATAAGGGGAAAGGGAAAAAACAGAAGGGAAGGCGCAAAATTATAAATCAGATCTGTAGCGGAGGCGACTGAACGTGACTTTTCCTTTGAAAGCCACAGATTCTTGTTTTCAAACAGAAAAAAAAACTTTTGAAAATGCACATTTAGTGTATTCTTTCACTCTTTGTTTCGTTGTTTGTCGACTCTGTGCTTATGGGTGCCTTGCTGTATTTTGTGTCCAAGCTGTTTTTTTCAATCAATGAATGCTGCTCGAAAGGCTCAAGAGCACTTGTAATATTTCCACGGCGAAGAAAAAAAAAACAGAAAATAACACGAAAACAAATATCATTAATAATTACGAGTTATTCTTTACAGTGTTTTGATCTTTTTCAACTTCCCTTACAACGTTGTTGTTGATTTTTTTTAAACACGTGTGCCCGCACACGCGCTTCATGTGTGTTGTTCCTGTTTGAATAAGAAGAATATTAATAATAATCCGTTTATTTCTGTTTCTACATACACTGGAGTTCAATGAAAGTTCCTTTTGGAACATACGTAGACATGAATTACAACACAGTCAGCATGTTTAAAAATATATTATTCATATTTCCTACCGGTGGCGAGAGGAGCCTCTTCAACAGAATTGCATTTTATATATTATATTTCTATCTATAAAATGTTCTTTTTGTTTGAAACTACGTCACTTTGTGGGGATGAATGGCGGTTTGATTTCAACCTGCACAACCGTTGTGGGATTTACGGTAATATTCAATGGACAGAACTGCACTGTACTTGCTGTGTTGAGGAATCTGCAACCATTTGTCAAATTTAGGGTCACCAAACAATTTTTTTTTGGGGGGGTGGGGGGGGGGATTTTCCGAAGTCTTATTTTAACTTGCGAATTGTTGTTGCGTAGTGGTGCCCTCCATGGCAACCCAGAGGCAGTGTGATGCAGAAATTCTTCCAACGAACATTTTCAAACCGAAAGCTGAACTTCTTCGAACAGCACACGCGTGCAACAGCTCCCCCTGTTGGGAGATTCACGGACTACCTCTCTTTAAATTAAATCAGACGTGTGTGTTAAATCAATAAATACACTCAAAACGCGAAGAAGAGTTCACTCGCCTCCGAGCCCGCACATCCTCCATTATATTACACACAGCTCATTTTTTAACATTAAAAACACAAATCGTGAACGAACGAAAGAAAGAAAAGAGCACACACTCGTCTCTCCTCTTTCACTCTGCGGCGGCGGCGGCGGCCGGTCGACATCTTATCCACACTTCCTTTTCATCAATCATGTCCACATTTCGTCTTCAACACGTCACCGAATTCTTCTGTCCTGAGCTGTTGCATTTTGCCGACAAATGCGTCTCTCTAAAAGTTACATTCGTTTCCGATCACGGGTGAATAAATGCTCATATACATGGTTTGTTTTTCTTTCTTTCTTTACAGTGTAGGAGTCGACAACCGCAAATGTGCTTTTTTTGTTTGATCAAACACAATGAAGCCATAAAAACTAACAAACAAACAAACAAACAAAAAAATCCCAACAAAAGGAAAAATCAACATTGTTAGCGTGAGATGTGTTTAAATTGACGTAATAGTGGATTTACGAGTCTTGTTTTAAACTGCTCAGCTTTTGAGGAATTTACGGTAGTCCTTCGTTAACCTGTGCAATTTAGGAGGAACTTCCGCTTCGTCTACTTTTGACCTGTGGGGTATTCAATCTAGTTTTAGTGACGCGTTAGCGACTTTTGGGGGGGATATGCACAATGTTTTCCGAACTTTCCTTGAACTTTTTGGGGGATTGGGGTGCGCATAGCCCCCTCACAAAAAATTGTGGGTGTTATGGTTTTATGGAATTCACAGTTATCTTAATTGTGTTAGTCTGAAGGTCTTACTTGAACTTTTTCATGGTCTCATTTTACCTGTGCACCCTCTGAGGCAGCGGCTGCTCTCTCTCCCTGCATTGCAGTGTCTTTCACTGCATGTTTGCTCTGTGGTTGAGGGGAAAGAAATTTCACCAGTGCTGTATGTTGCACAAAGAGCATATTAGACAATAAAGTTGACTTGACTTGACTTGATATGTGGTCATTTTGTCATATTCAACATATATTTTTTTTCTATGGTTTCCTTATTGGCCTCCAACACCTTGGAGGATTTAGAGTTGTGTTGATTTTATCCGTGAATTTTTTTTGAGGGATTTATGTCGTGTTATTTGAACCGGTGACAAATAAGGGCTCGATGGTAGCATGTGCATTTTGGAAGGAACTTTCACTTTTGTTTGATCACCAATGTAACTTTTGGGAGATTTACGCGATTCTTATTTATCATCCACACAAACCTTGCTGGACTTGCAGTCATACGTTAACCTCCGCGCCATTTTTTTTTAGGCCACGCCTAACAACAAATGATGCGCTGTGGAGAACGCTGTCGTGTTTGCACATGAATCCAACCTTTAGCTGAGCTCAACCACATCCTGTCGATGTTTTTAAATCTCATCCTTGTCACTTCCTCTCACTTTTTTCTTTTTCGTCTGCAAGACGCTCATTAATTCCTAACGCACGCATGCACGTACGCCGCGAGTTCACCGCCGTACTTTCCCGACGTCCTCCCCCTTGGCGAGCAAAAAATAAAACACACTTATTGCTGTGTTTCCAACGCTTCTCTCTGGTTCTGGAAAATACATATGTATATGTTTACACACACACACACACACACACATATATATATATATATGTGCATGAATGCATCAGTAACGATTGCTGGCTTTTCACCACTTGCCCTCTCGAGGCGGTGCACAACAACGACGTCACGGTAGAAACGAGAAAGAAATAACAGGAGACACCCGAGAGAAGACGCTTCATTGGCTCCTCGCTGTCCTGCAGTGGCGCACGCACGCACGCACACGCGCAGGCACACCCAGAAAGCGACACCAGTACAGTTCACTGCCAACGAACCGGCCGACCACCCAGAAGGACGGCGAGCGACGTTAGCTCCCCGCACTGGTCGCCGAGATTCACTTGAGTCAAAGCAAGTTCTCTGACAAGCAGACCCCGAGGGACCACCCTCGCAACCCCATCGTTCATTTCCGCGCGGGAAACCATTTGAGCATTTGTTTTGGATTTAGAGTTGAAGGTCTATGGACTCGTGTGCTCTTTGTCCTCACGAGTAAGACGATTTGGCATCGGCGAGAACAAATGTGGCTGACGGGCGACCTTTTTTCCACGACAAGTGCGACTTCTGGCACAGTTGTGTGCAATTCAACTTGAGGAGTGAACTACTGTGCTGCACTAGTAGACCTACAATGCCCAACTCGAAGGCTTGTCTCGAACATTAGTAGACACATTATCAAGTCCGTGGAATAAATGCTGAAACAAGTCCATGTATGAGTACACTCGTTGTCCTCACTGGGAAGACAATTCAGCGCACTATCCGAGTCACTGAGTCTTGTTTTTTTCGACTACTAATGTGATTATTGGCCTACTAGTTTGTCATCTAACCTGGCAAGCAAACTACTGTGCTGCACAAGTAACACTAATCAGCTCTACTAGTATCTCGGTGTACTAAAATGATGGTCATCTTCCCTTTTATGACAACTACATACGGATGGTGAGGTAAAAATGCACTTGGCGAAATCTGCGTGCTACTAATATGATCCACAGTTTCCTCTCAATAGTGGATGTACCTACTCGTATGGTGAAGTTGTCCTCAAGGCATGCTAGCACATTGACGCGCTTCTGGTAATTAAAAAAAAAAAAAAGCTAAAACCATGTGTGGCAGTCACCTCCTAGTTGGGCTTTGTAGTGTTACTTGTGCAGCACAGGTAGTTTACAAGTAAGGTTTAACAGCGTCCTAGTAGGCAAATAGTGGAAGAAAATGTTATTCCACGAGTACAATCAAAATGTCTTTCTATGAGTGAAGAGAAAGAGCATACTAGTCCGTGGACCGAAAGCTGAATATCAAGGAGAGGAAATAAATGCTCAAAGGGATTTCCGTAAGCGTCGAGAGGAGAAACATGCGTCCACCAACAAACACCGGTTGCAGCGCTACCGCGTTAATATTTCATAGCGTCAATTCTAACGGTCTATCGTTTTACGTTTGCGTATGTTTTGGGACATCTTGTTTTACGTGGTGACGTTTCCCGACGGGTCGGACAGGATCCTCCCTCAGCCTGCCTGCGGATCACAAGATGCGCGGTGCCGAGCGGTCATTGGAGACGGTCTTGCGGAGTCGGACGCCCCTCCTGATGGTGGTCAGCATGTCGCCGGCCGATCCTTCCGCCTCCTCGAGGGTGTCGCCGAGCCCCGCGGCGGGCGGCGCTGGGTCATCCGGGAGCGTCGGGAAAGGGAACTGTCCCTCCCCGAGGGCGTGGGCGCCCGCCAGCATCTTTTCCTCTTCGGTCCCGGAGCCGCCACCGAGCCCCGCGGCTCCGTGTTGCTGGGCGTAGACCTCAAGTGCCGCCCCCGAGCCCCAGGCCGTGTTGGGGAGGCTAAGGCGTTTGGGCGACGCCTTCACATAATCGAGCGCGCCCTGGGCGTCATCCGCCATGTAGACGCACTCCTCGCTGCCCACGCGGACCGGAACCCCCGCGGCCCCGGGTGATTGGGAGTCTCCGGGAATGGTGGGCGTCTTGACAGGCACGATGGGGGGTCGGATGGGAATGGGGCCGGCGCTGGAGAGGGTGCGTCTCACGCCCGGTTTGGTGGATGGCGTTCTACGGATGGTGGCGGTGCCCGGGGTCCCGGATCCGCCGCCCGTCCCGGCTCCGGCGGGGAGGACGTGACCTCCGGGTCCCAGGACCCCGCTGGGCAAACCGGCCGTGCTGGCGGGCCGCTTGGTCTGGATCATGCGGCGGTAATTCTGGGCGATGTTGGAGTGGCGAGGGATGGTGGACGACTTGTCAAAGTCCGTCTGGCCGTCCGGCCCTTCGGCGTCGCCGTTCACCGAGTAGCAGTCGTAATCGGACCCTGACACGTGCGACACAAAGAAAAGATTATCCGGGCATCGTTTTCATCCGATGCCCATCGCATGTTTTCATCTACAAAGCGTTTAAGGGAAATATTTTCCCTGGTGCACCTTTTCAGCTGTTTACAATCATTTTGTTTGAACCTCTGCAACCTTTGTAAGGTTTTATGAGTGTCTTGTTTTTTAGCCCACACAATTTCGGGTGTATCTTTGCATTTTATTTTAAAATTTTTAAGTAATATACCGTAGTTCAATTTTAACTTCTGTACATTCGAGGTATTAACATATTTGTATTTAATTCGACGCAACTGTGGTGAGAATCTACTGTAGGTTTATTCATTTATTTATTTAGTTGACTAGAATCATAGGGGATGCAGCACGGCAGTCGACCGGTTAGCACGTCTGCCTCATGGTGCAAAGGTGCAGGGTTCGATCCCGTGCTTAAGTGGGTTTTTTCAGGGTACTCCGGTTTCCTTTCACGTTCCAAAAACATGCATGGCAGGTTGACTGGGCACTTCAAATTTTCCCTCGGTGTGATCGTGAGGGCGGATGGGTGTTTGCCTATGTGTGCCCTGCGATTGGCAGGCAACCAGTTCAGGGTGTCCCCCGCCTACTCCCCGAAGACGGGCAGGAGAGGCTCCGGCAAACCCGAGACCCTCCTGAGGATAAGCGGATTAGAAAATGGATGGAAGGAGTCACAGAGGGGGCTGATCTCTGATGATACGTTGGGGTTTTTGCCAGTAAATCACAGGGCACACGTTGAAAAACGTATGGCCATACTTCATTTTTTGTTCAGTGGTGTGCCGGGAGTTTCTTCGAGCTTAAAATTTGCAGCTCAACTCAGTCTAAGTTGTGAAACCAGGCCATTTTGAACATGAGGCCCACCCTGAGATGGGATGGTGTCCTCTGAGCAAGAAGGTGTGGTGGTCTCGGTGCTGTATCCGCTGGAGTACTGCAGAGAGTCCCTGCTGCTCTTCTGCTGCTCGCTGCTCAGACCTCGAGTCAGAACCATGGCCAGGTCGCTGGCAGCCGGCGACACCTCGTCTCCGTACTGGGAAATATTTTGTTTAAAAAAAAGAAAAAGGAAGCAACGTTCAATTTATCAATTCGAATACCATGAATCCATTCCACCCTCTCAAAATGCAGCAACATCTGTTTTCTTTACATCTTTTGAATTTAAAAAAGCAGTGTCGTATTGCTTAAAAAAATCATCCTAAAAGAGAATGTCAAGAAATATATTTAGATTTGCAGATTTGCACATTTTTGGTGATTTTTTTTTGGGGGGCGGGGGGTGAACATAGCCTCCATCATTCACCGAAAAAACTTACCAAAGCAATAAAAGTAATTGTTTGGCACCATTAGTGGCATCTCGGTGTCAAGGAACTACTTTGACGTGAGTTGAGGAGCAACAGAATGTCAAGAAATATATTTAGATTTGCAGATTTGCACATTTTTGGTGATTTTTTTTGGGGGGGCGGGGGGTGAACATAGCCTCCATCATTCACCGAAAAACTTACCAAAGCAATAAAAGTAATTGTTTGGCACCATTACTGGCATCTCGGTGTCAAGGAACTACTTTGACGTGAGTTGAGGAGCAACATTCGGACAGAATGCGGCAGAAAGCCGACGAGTTTCGTTCACCTTGGCGGCGGACGACATTCTGGGCCTTTGGGCCTCATCGGGGTGGGATGGGCCGGCGTAGCCTTGCGCACCGGGCGAACCCTCGCTTTCCCGCAGCCTATCGAGCGGCGGCTCCTTCCTCCTCTGAGCGACTGCGGCGGTGCCGGCAGAGGCCATGGCAGAGGCCATGGCGGCGGCCACGGGCTGCTCGTAGGAACCTGCTTTGGACCAGTCCTGAAGAATTTGGAGTGTGGTTATTCCAGGAAGTTGCAAGGCGACTCGAACGGTCAATCTTGTCCGCTACGCAGCAGTTTGACGCTCTCGGGGGCGCATGCCGGTAAGGGGGACCGGTCGCATGGTTGGCTCAACAGGTAGGCTCGCTCACATCCTGCTTAGCTTTACAAAGTCCGGGCGGGGGGGCAGACGCCGAGGGTGCTTTCACACAACACAGCAATCTAGCTGCGGTGTGGAGGAATTGAAGGTTTAGCATGTTTGCGGTTGGAGCGAGTAACAAACAAGTGGGCGGGAGTGTCCACTGTCACGAGATGCATCAAAACGTCCCAAGGGCCCATCTATGACATTGAATAAGAAGTCGGCCATTTTGGTTTGAAGAAAGACGCGTCTATCCGAACAGGATGCTAATGAAAGATTCTGAAATTGAACATGAAGTTGGACATTTTGGCCCGCCTAATTCCAGGTCTCAAGTGATTCTGATCGGGGATAGCTAAACATACTGAATGTGTGAATGCACCCTTTGGAAGCAAAAAAATTAATAAATAAATGGAGAAATGAAAGAGTAAAAAAAAAAAAAAAACAAAAGAAAGAAAGCAATCATGACACTTCAAGCCAATGCGGGTGAAGAAACCAAGGCGGGGATGAGCAGGCAACGGGGACGCCAATGGCGGACAAACCTTCCAGGCGGGAACCTTGCCGGATGTGGGAGAAGAGGAGCAGGAGCCGGAGGGCCGGCTAAGGGGTGGGGGCGCGGTGACAGGAAGTGTGACAGAGTGAGGCCTAGGCGAGCCTGAGTGAGAGAGAGCGGGGCGGAAGGTAGCGAAGCACGAGCCAAACTGCGGGACGAGAGACAAGGTCACATGATCATCGGCAAAGGAGGAAGAGCAGGACAGCGGGGGGGGGGGGGAGAAATGGCGCCGGGAGGGGCAAGCAAACGACGGCTTACTGCCGCTCATGCATCACAATGAGACAAAGTAGCGTCTACTTTGTGTTGGCAGGAGATGAGCTAAAGCGGCCCCGCGCCTTTTCCTTCATTGGAACACGTCGACAATTTATTTTAGGTGACGGAACAATCACAAGCACATGATATAAAAACGGTCTGAGGGCATCTTTTCGTGTGGCAGTGTGCGTTATGGAGTACGGCACTTAGCAGTGCTGAGCGAGCACTTAACAATCACAAGCACATGATATAAAAACGGTCTGAGAGCATCTTTTCGTGCGCGGTTCGTGTGGCAGTGCGCGTTATGGAGTACGGCACTTAGCAGTGCTGACTTGGACTTACAGTGGTTGGCGAGTTGCATTCGCTGACCGACTGGCACGTTTCGGAGGCCTCCGATGATGCCGAGCTGGACGACTTCTGCCGCACAAAACACACGCAGACAACAAAAGTTAAAAATAGGAATGTAGACGGTCAAGCCTGCGCAATTGGTTGTGAAGGGAGAGCGAATGACCCCAGCCGCCAACAGCAAAAATGCACGTCGAAGTGACCATACG
>NW_017805745.1:1341825-1351595 GCF_001891065.2 Hippocampus comes | reverse complement strand
GTGTGTGTGTGTGTGAGATGGCCATATTGATGATTGTCAAATGCGTGGAGGTGGCGTGGCAGTCGGCGTTCAAGAAGCACAAGCCAGAAAGAGGGCAACGAGCACAACAATCACACAAAGTACACACAGAGAGACACACAAGCAAAGGAGCGAGACCACGGTGGTGTGAGTGTGTGTGTGTTTGGGCATGTAAGTGTGGGGAACAGAGGAGAAAATGGGGGAGGGGGTGCATCAGCTCAGGAGCATCAAGGTAACACAAACACAAAAGGGTACACGGTCAAACAAAACAGGAACACACGTTTGCCTGCGCTGATAAAACGAGACCCTCACAAAGACAAAGTAACACACACCGAGACACAACACAACAACACAGACACTGACACAGTCATCCGCCTTTTCCACCCCGGGGCCAGGGTTGTGCTTAGTTGGTGCTTAACAAGTTCCTGCAATCAGCAAACGCTTCGATTTTTCTGAGTCATTGGAGATGATCGCGAGGCTGGCCGCCAGTCGGAGATCACGTGCTCGGGCACATCCGCCATCGCTCTTCTGGCGGGACAACGATTGTGCCGGAATTCACCGCTCAACACTTCTGTGCGTCCAGGAAGTCGTTCCTCTCCATCCGCCATCGTCATGATAACAAGTTGGTGCCAGGGTCTGGCCCGACAAATAGTTGGGGCCAGTTTAAGCACCAGTTTCAAGCGCCAGAGCTGGAGCCAATTTCGGTGGTGGAAAAAGAAAGAACTGGTGCTAACCTGGGCGCTGGCCCGGAACTAGCACGAGCACAAGCGCAGTGGAAAAGGGCCATCGAGCGCGGGGGCACAAACTAATTCACACTTATGCATTTGGACACACGACAACACACCTAGAGAATGTTACGCACCGCAACACACGTTTACGTCTCATGACTGAGAATTTACCGTTCGAATGAAGACATAATTACAACGCACTCGGATAAACACTAAAATGCTCTGATGCTTGTCGATGCTCACACACACACACACACACACACACACACACACACACACACACACACACACACACACACACACACACACACACACACACGCGCACGCACGCACATACACACACACAAATACATACATGAGTGCTCATGGTCAAGTCAAGGGCATGGTCACACATAGCGCCTCTTTCAACAGATTGAGATGTCAAAATTCATCACCTCAGTTGTTTTTATTTGAACCATGTCAGGATTGATCACCTCTGCGGATTTTGTCTGAGGTTGGTTTGAAAATGTTGAACGTTCGTGCACGTGTGTGTGTGTGTGTGTGTGCGCGCGCACGCGCATATGCGTACCTGCACATGCTGCTTTTGCGTGAGCTGGAGCTGCTGGGCGAAGAGGGCGGAGTCTGATAGGACCAGCTGTAGTCTGACCCCTTGAGGTCCTTGATCACCTGAAGACACACGCGGGCGCACACACACATACACACACACGCGCACACACACACACACACACACACACACACACACACACACACACACACACACTTCAGTGCTCTGTGTGCGTGCATGCCTTGAGTTTGCACGTTTTGTGTGTGTGTGTGTGTGTGCGTGTGTGTGTGTGTGTCACCTGTTCACTGGCAGGGGGCAGCTTGTGTGGGTCTGTGGTCAGCACTGTTATGTCATCAATGATGGCCTGCAGGTGTGTGATCTCCCCCAACATGGCAATCTCACCATTCTGACAACAGACACGGACAGCGTCACAGTACCTCACACACACACACACACACACACACACACACACATCCATCTATACGCGTCTAGAAAAACGGCGTCACTGACCACGACGGGCTGCAGGAATGCGCTGAAGGTGCAGAATCTTCCTCTTTCCTCCACCAGGGCCCGCCGCACCGCCTGCTTCTCCATCTCCTCCATCAGCAGACACATGTCGGTCACATCCTGCATGGCACTGTCCAGCTGAGGCTGCAGGTCGCCGCGCCCTGACGAAGGCAAAAAAACGACAGATGGGCCACCATTCAGACGAGAGCAGAAAGGGCCGATCGTATCTGAGGCACGCGCAGCGTGGCGCAAACGTGGACGGTCGCTAACGTGAACGGTCGCTGCTAACAGCGGAATCTCCAAAGTCAAAGTGGGTGCTGGATTCGTCCCCTTAATTGATGTGAAACTAGCTCTCTTGATGATCAACTGAGTATAAGAACTTTGGAGGTTCCGGCCGGCAGCGCATCAGGATGAAGCGGCGAGCGCATGCAGATGTCACGGAGGCCGCGACGAGTCCCAACGGGCCTCAAGCCGAAGCTGCTCTACCAGCTGAGTCAGTGAAATGGAGACAAGTTGAAGATGTGACAAGATGGGCGAGGTGCATGCAAAATGGGAAGCTGGAAAAAATACATGAAGTGAGCTTTGGCATGCATCGTGAAAGTCGATTTGTCAATGTGTCGTCCTTTCTGTCCGTGAGTACGTGCGTGTGTTGTTCATGGATGTGGGAAAAGGTACGAGGCCCACGCACTTACCCTGGATCTCTATTAGAGGCCAGCCAGAGGCGTGTGCGCGTGTGGTTGGGGTGTGTTGGGGTTGTTGGGGAGCGGCAAAGTGGGAGAAAAAAAAGGGAGCACAATCTGTCATTTAAGTGTTAGTCAGCCAACATAACAAGAAAGCAGACATAGAAAAAAAAAACATCAATCGACAGGTCACAATTCTCATATTTGTTTGGGCTGGGGGCTTGTTCTCTGCCTGGCAACTGACAAGCAAAACAATGAGTGCGGAGGAGGAGAAAAAAAAAGCAACTCTGATGGCCACCAGATGTCGCCATCTAACTACGTCTTCTAGTCGACACTTGACAGGAGAGCGTCCTTGATGACTCACGCGAAGGGGCGGGCATTGTTTCGTTCGAAAAAAAAAGAAGGGACTCAGATGGGTACGTTAAGAATATATTAAAATGAAATAATGAGTTTGTTTTGTCTACATGCGTCGCATTGTTTCTTCTTATTTGTTTGAGGAAAAAAAATATCAAAATCATTATTTTCACCATGATTATATTCAACAATGACTCAACTATTTCTACTGATAATCTTAATGAGGAGAATTAGAAATAGTTTACCCGAACGCAGTTGTCCCTTTCAAAAAATTATTCCTATTGAAGCGATTGAATTTTGAACAGAAAAAACTCATTCACAAAAGAAACAAAGCCTAACTGCAGTGGAATCCACAATTCCGGAGCGCAACGTTTCCCTTGACCTCCACGTGATTCGCAATCTCTAATGACCCTCCTCCTGCAATCTCAATCTCACCTTTGCGAGCTTTCTTCTGGAGCTTCATGGTGTCCGACGACTTCTTCTTGATCTCGTGTCGCGACCGCTTGTACTCTGGCGAACACGCCGGATCACGCGTGAATTGCAAAACAGGAGTTGAGAACATGCGGGGAGATCATCCCACAATAATAAATACAACATTTACTTGACGGCTCGCGGCCTCTACAGACGCTGGAGGGAATCCGATCCCTTACGATGCGCGCCGAGGGCATTTACTGAGCCGCCGCAGCTTCACGCGTGCCTTGACTTTGCGCACGGGTACCTTTGGCGTGGTCCTTGTCCAGTTGGTTGGCCGTCTTCTTCCAGTCTTCAATCTTGTCCTGCAGAGGCATGATGAGGCTCTCCATCAGCGCGCTGGTTGGGGGTGGGGGAGGGAGGAAACAAAACACATCCACTTGTGTTGGAGGAGAAGGAGAAGTACTCCATAGTAGTAGTACTTAGTAGAAATACTCAGTAGCAGATGGGGTAATAGTAAGCAGTAGTGATCGTTGTAGTACTCAGAAGTGGAAGTCGTGACTGTTGTCTTCGGAAGTAGTAGTAGTGGAAGTAGGAACTCGAATACCAAGTTGTTGTAGAAGCAAGACTATTCGGTTGTCGTTGTTGTCGTATTCACTGCTAGCACTCATGAGTCTTTGGATTATTCGTACTCAATAACAGTAGTAGCAATGGCTGTACTCAAGAGTAGTTGTAGTTTTCAGTAGGAGTTGTCGTAGTAGTACTCAGTACCAGTAAAAGTACTGAGTAGTAATCGTAGTAGCTTACTTGGTGAACTGTCGGAGTTTGGCCTCGATGCTGCGATGCCTCATGCACATCCTGGTCAGAGCCGAGCCGATGTCTCTGGTTGCCCCTGGAGACGGGAAGACCATCGCATCACATGCTAGTACTCACGGGTGGTACTCAGACTCACGAGTACTGTGGCAGTCCAAACCCCGTTGCAGCGCTTGTCGCAAAGTTACTGTGCACTCATGTTTTTATTCATCGACATGGAAAAAGTTTTTGCCGTATTAGTCGAAGGAGCCGTTGCAAAAGGAGAAATACTAATCAGTAATCGAAATAGAAAGGAGTCAAAGTACAGTAGTACGCTGAAAATAATATTTTATGATGTCATGTGGTTGCCGGAAATAAAATCATCTGAGATTTTTTTTTCATATCAACTTAAAAAATGTATTTGGATCCAGTTGAGTTTATTTTGTGCAGCGCTTGATGAAATAAAATCCAATAAATTCAACACACCATTTTTTTTCCAGTGCAGTCATAGCTGGAGTAGTACTCAAAAACAGAGATTGGACTAGGAGAGGGGGTAGCAGAAAAAAAAGTACGAGATAAAGTGCGCTGAATAAAACCCAGCGCTGTGTTGAGTTTACTCCATTTTATTTTGTCAAGTGGTCACCAAAACATTTTTTTGATCTGGATACTGGATTTTATTTCCTGCAACCACTTGACAAAATAAAAAGAAGAAGATTCCACCCAAACTTGTTTCAGTGGATTAGCACAAGAAGTAGTCAAGTAGCAGAAGGAAAATGCAACAGTGAGTTGTCATCGTACTCGGTGGTAGCAGAAGGATTTGTGTGTGTGCGTGTGCGCGCGAGCAAGCTCGCGTGCATAATAGCGGCTAACTTGCTAACATAAACATGGGTGTCTATTTCTGGAGGCGGCGTGGAAAAAGTCGACTGGTGCACTTTGAGTGATGGTCGGCGAGCGCGCGCGTTTCCCAAACAAGGTGCCGCGAGTCCAGTCAAAGGCCCCAGCAGGCCCGAGTCCTGGCTCGTGCTGCCGCTTGCTCATGTACACAGTGGAAAAAGTTGGCAATCAAGTGGGATTCCCTCCCCGCGAGCGTTGCCGCCGTCCAAACCTGACGAGTGAGCGAGATGAGAGCCGCATTAGCCGCAGCGGCCTTTGAGGACTTTATATTTCAAATGCTTGGCTTGCCGGGTGCCGGCACAATGTTGGCCCAGCAAACGACAGCAGCCAGCGCAGTAGGTAAGAGGCGGGAGCTGAAAACCCAAAACGGATATTGAACAGTATCGCAACTTGATGCATAGTTCTTAAACATGAAATGCAAATGTATTTGAACTTCAAAGTTACATTCTGCACTTCTTGAAAAGTTCATTCCCTCCAAAAATGGGACGTTCAGCTCTGCTGGTTTGCAAAACCCAATTTCATAGACAAGATGGACAAGAACCTCTTCAGACCCTCTCGTTTTATCTCTCTCTCTCTCTCTCTCTCTCTCTCTCTCGCTCTCTCTCACACACACACACACACACACACACACACACACACACACACACACACACACACACACACAGTGTTGTTGTGATCCACAGAAAAGTGCTCCATTCATAATGAACAAATTCCTCCCTTGCACCTCCTGATCTACCCGGCAACCATTCAATAAAGTCGAGCCACCAAACACACACACACACACACACACACACACACACACACACACACACACACACACACACACACACACACACACACACACACAAATATACACACACGTACGCGCGTATACCAATCGGGCAAGTATTTGGAAATAGAACGTCAATGTTCATGGTGATGATGACGTCAGTGTAGATGAGGAAAAAAAAAGAGAGGAGTGGCAAAGAGAAGAACAACGCCAAAATGAAAAATGGCAGAAGAAGAAAAAGAAGAAGGAGCAGAAGCGGAAACCGGGCAGGAGGAAACGAGAGGGCTTGTCTCACACATTTTAATGAGCTCAAAAAAAAAAAAAAAAAAAAGCTTCGGGAAAAAAAAAACAAGCACAGTGCTGCAGCGACTGCCGCGTGTGCGTGTGCGTGTGTTGAATACGTTTGATCTCTGGCTCTGGTTGATGATGGTCCTCTTCCTGTTTGGCTGCCATTAACATGCCTTTCAAAGTCAGCGGGAGATCAACAACAAGATGAGGAGATGCACACGCGCACGCGCGCGCACACACAAACACACACGCACACGCCGCACATCTGGAATGCAGCAATGTGTGTGCTCGTGTTCTATGTTATCATGTTCTAATGACCTTTGATGATCAGAGAGTGCGTGTAATTGAGTTGTAATGAAGAATCCGAGCCGTTTGAAGCACTGTTGGGGGGGGGGGGCCAAGGCATACCACATCGTGCATTAAAAATAATGTTTGTAGATGACGTGACTGCGCACAAAAGTCACAAGAAGACTTGCTTTGGCACCTGCGGCATCTGCGTGCCGAGGGAAGACAAACGTTGAAGGAATTCATTGTGACAAAAGTAGTGGTTTGCCGCGATCTGGTGGCATCGACGGGCAATTCTGAATCTATTTAGGGGCGTCGATTGTTTCTGGATTATGGGGATAAAAGTAATCATCAGGAAAAATCGTGTTTTCTCGAACCAACCAACCTACTCATAATTGACATTTGATTTGACTGATCTTAAACAAAATAAAAAGCTCGCCCTTCTTATTTCAATTTTTCATTTTGTCAATTTTTAGTTCGTTTCTTGCTGTAATTCGATGGATGATTTTCTTTCATTTTAATCAGTTTTGTTCTAGTTTATGTAACTCTTTCTATGTTGTTTTTTTTGTTTTGTTTTTGTTAATTGGGATCACAGTTCGGGGTATTGATTGGCGAGAAGCTCTTACCAAGGGTTTACTGTGTTGTATTTCTGGTTCAAACAAGGAAATCGGAAGCATCAGGGTTAACGTCAGAGCAAGTAAGGCCTCTGTTACCGTGGTTACAGCCGTCTGCAGTGCTTCCATCTCTCACGGTGACACAGCAGCAACCAGGAGACAAAAAAAAAAAAAGGAAGGCTAGCTAGCTATGCTAACCGAAGGATAGCCATGTTAATGAGACCAGCGAGACCTGGATGAGGCGGAATTATTCATGAGGCACACATTCCCACTCGAGAACGCACGGAAGCCTCCGCAGACGGACACATCTATCACAGACACGGGGGGCACATACCCCATTTCTATGAAACCAATTAAAATTTGACCCCCCCCCCACACACACACACACACAATCCCCACCCCCGAGTCGACAGATTGGGAAAGCCCTCATTTGAGCTCGTTAATTTGAGGTGCGACTCGATGTGCTTTGTGGCAAAATGATGTTTTACCCTGTCATGTGCGTTAACGGACTCAAGCAGATCGCCTAAAATTCAAGATCCTGCAACACTAAACAACCAAATTAAACAAATTGGCTCCCCAACAAGTTTTTAATCCTTCGGATAGAGAACATTTTCAATTTTTATTTTTCAGTTTGCTCTGTTTGATCTTTTGCTTTGACCTTGACCTGGAAATGTCGCATTTCGTCTTTGTACGATTTGAGACATGAAATAATTGTCATTTTCTGGTCATGATTGACACTTTTTTTTTCTTAAACAAAACAATACACCATCATTTTAATGGGCTGTTGTGGGAGAAAAGCCACACTGCGCTGTCGAAGGGTCCTCTCTCACACGCACTCGCACACACTGACTTCAGTTTGAGGGGTCATGGGGCGGTCACTTCCTGTCACATTACATTTCTCCACCCAAGCTCCTGTTGCCTTGGCAACAATAGCCCCCCCGAAAAACTACCAAGCATTTCCTAGAGGGAGGCGAATGCGGTCAGTTAGCACCAAAGGCCAACCAATCGTATTAATCGAAAAAAACACACTGAGCGTCACTTTTATGCAGAGTGCGCACGAGTGAAAATACGTTAGCGTTAGCCTCTCGCAGGACAATTTGTGATCATTCTGCCATAATTGTGATCATGTTGGTCATGATAACCAGGCATTTTTTCAGTCATTTCATCTCTTTTGCCAAAGTAGCCAATTGTGCAATATGTAAATGTAACTTGGTATGATAATGAAGTGCTGCGTCCAACGGGGAAATTTTTTATTTTTTTTTTGGTTGATTTGAAAACACTGTCTGAATCTCGTCGCCTTAGCTCCGCCCCTTTGGTTGTCATAACTCATCACTGATCTTGGGGTATTTTGACAGATGTGTGATTCACACACTTGGGGGCGGCTGTTTTAAACACGTGGGCACAACTGCATCATACGTCTCCACACGAACCGACACACAAACACACATGCAGTACCTCGAATCGACTCACATACCCTTACACAACAATGAGAGCGATGTATTCCCCATCAAGAATGAAGTGTGTCACCGTGACAACGGAATTCATGATGACATCATCGCCATCATCATCATCTTCCAGCCAGGCGAGCGGGCAGGCGGGCAGCGAGCGCTGAGTCACACACTGCAGTGTTCTAAATATAGCATCATGGGTAACGTTCGGCGACGCTCCACGCGACACCCAAACGCGGCGGTGAGCTCACTCGACAAGTCGGACGCAAGTGGACAAGGACCCGATCGGGTTTTGAGTTTGACTGACATACAGTATGACAGAAGGCACATGAGGCCACGTTGTGACGAGCTCGCAAGTTTTTGTGTCATGGCAACAATCCTGTTGACTTTGACCATTGTCATGTTTGGTTTTCAGGCGTTCAACAAAGTGTCTTTTCTTTTTGTCGCGTTAGTTCTCTGTTGGCGCCCGCTTCACTGTTGACGTGCACCCAGGCAGTACAAGTTCATCAACACGCAAACACGCACGGCCATCGTCAGTCACGCGGCCTCTCGTCTCATTGAACACAACTCGGCCTCGGAGCAGAGCGACTCGCCGAGCTTCCGCTTCCCATGCTCACTGAAGCCTCTACACTGGGTGCGTGCGTATGTGTGTGTGTATGCATGTGTGTGTTTGTGCGTGCGTGCGTAACAGAGCGAGTCTTGTTTGGTTGACCCGCAGGACAATGCTGGATTGTGACATGAGGAACTGTCCTTCCAGAGATGTCAGCTAGCAAGTGACTCGACTACCATATTAAGGGGTTTAAAGGGAGGGGTGCGGGGGGGTGGTTGAGGGTTTTGATTTATTATTTTATAAACGTCAAGTAAAAGCATCCTTTTGAACGTTGCTCTTCCCCAGAAAGAAAAAAACAAAAACCAGGTCGGAAGGTGGCGAGTGTCACGACCTCACTTCATATTCCCAACCAAACGCTGACCTGTTTGGAAATTGGATAATAATCCTAAAATAATAAATGATCAGTTCACTAAAAAGTAATTCATAAAAATGTATGAATAACATATGAATGAAAAAGCCATTCATTCATAAATTGCTTTTGACTCTGAATACGTAATCATGAATTATATAGGATAATGAGAGCATATATGAATCAATAAATAAAAAGTATCTGGGGATGGATGGATAAAAATATATATGATGGATTCTAGATAAGAATAAGAGGAACTCATTTTATTCCAAATGAAAGACACCATCGCCACGGCCATTGAAACTCTTGTTGCTGAGCAAAACAGCAGCACTTGCAGAAGCACAGACTCCCAAATACATTGAACACAAACATCATTATCCAAAACTGTAGAAAGGGTTCTGTCAGTCGTCATCTGTACTTGTGGGTAAAAAACAAAAAACAAAAAAAAAAAAAAAAACAAACAAAAAAAAAAAAAAGGA
>NW_017805745.1:1337337-1341475 GCF_001891065.2 Hippocampus comes | reverse complement strand
TTTCTTCAGTGTTTGTTTGGTTTCTCCAATGTAATGTTCCTTGCACTCACTTTCTTGGCAACGGATGGAATAAATCAGATTGCATTTTTGGGTGTTAGGAACCCGGTCTTTGGGGTGTACTAGTTTTTGTCTCAATGTGTTTATCGGTTTAAAATAAACAGGAATATCATGTTGTAGAAATATTCTTTGTATTTTCTCTGAGAGGCCGGCAATATAAGGTACACAGACACCCCTTCTCTTCTTTTCTCTCTGTTGGTTGGTTTCCTCTCTGTTTGTTTTAATTTTCCTAACTTTGCCAAAGGCCCATTTAGGGTAGCTACACCCTGACAATGCCTTCTCGATGTGTTTGACCTCACTCTCTCTCTCTGGAACTTTCCTGTACGACTGAGAGCCTCCACAAGTATCCAAAACTGTCAAAAAACATACAACTAAAATGACAATTTAAAAATAAACTCAATGTGTCAGAAAAATATGTATGAAACAAAAAACAGATATATTTCTCAAAACAACAAATAAGAATACAATCATGAAGAGTGAATCTCCTTTGCTAACCAAAACGGCAGCAGCATCGACAGTCTCTCCCATGGCATTGGACAAGCTGCAAGTGCGCGCATGTGTGTGTTCACACGCGTGTATCATTGGTGTCCAAACAGCTGACTTGAACAACACCAGATCTCTCAAGTCTTCCCTGCTCTGCTCTCAGCAACAAGGCTATTTTTTTTCCCTCCCTTCACTTGTTGCCTGGCAACCGCGCCGGCACACGTGACCTAGCCTGCATGTGATTGGTCGTGACCGACATGTCGTGTCAGAGGCAGAGACACACATGCGTGTGTGTGTGTGTGTGTGTGTGTGTGTGTGTGTGTGCGCGCGTGTGTGTGTGGGTGTGTGTGTTGCACATAGTCACTTCTAAAACCAAGCATCATCAAGCATGACACTGTGTTTTTTTTTTGTGGTTTTTTTTTAGTTACTTAACTGCAGATGTGAAAGACACACGAGAGGCAGGCTTCAAGTTGCCTTTTTGGAAGAAAAAAACAAACAGTAGTAATCGGACCCCAAATCGCATGTTAAGCTTCATTATGTAACAATGCGGCAACAGCAAATTGAAAGCCGGAAGATGCAACATTTAACCCGACAAGAGACAGATTGTAAAACACTCCAAGGACGTCTCCACAGTAGCAATCTGGGACTGCTCCAATATGATCTTTTCGGGAAAGGCGGGACATTCAGGACAACGACGCTAATCAAGCAACGCGGCACCTTGACAGATAAAAATGTCGTCAGCGGCATGCGCCTTTTTTAGAGAGTCCTGTTATGTCGACGATTGTCACGGATGGCGTTACGGCGTCGAGTGACAGTTGTCATTTTTGCAAAGTCAAATGAATGATTTTTTTGAACAGCAGCGTCCGTGCATACGGCCGCCGGCGCTGACATGTTCGATCCGTTTGTCGCTGCCGGTCTGGGCGCTTCTTGTTTTCATAATTTCCAAGCCTCAAACTCACTGCTGCTACGTGATTGGTCCGCCCCCCACCAATGGTTCCTCTTAGAGAACATCAGCAGGCTCAGGAGACACGATGGATTCTTCTTGGGGTTTGAGGAACTCCTAAATACCGTAATAATTCCGCTTGCGGGCAAAATTCTGCAATGTTACCCTGATGGTAAAAATAACTTAAACTTTAAAGCTGAATCTTACAAGTGTCAAAATAAACACACCAACAGAACTTTACGAAGCAACGTCACCCCCACTGCATAAATTAAGCTAACGTCTTAACGTCCAGCATTAAAACTTAATAATCTGAAGCTACCTAGCTACTAAAGCTACCTCTTGTGACAGTCTGACACCTAGTGTCAAAGTAAAGTGAGCAGAAGCATTAAAGTTACACAACGTCGTCATTTGTCAACTTCATCATAACACCTAACGGGGGCAATAAAGCTCCACTTTGTAAGAAGTGTCAAATGAGCACATCAGCATGAAAGTTACACGATGGAACGACTGAAATGTAAACGTGCATGTTAAAGTGACGCTGTGTAACAAGCATAAAATGCACAAACAGCACCATTAAAGCGACACGAAGCAACAAATGGAATCGGAAACGATAGCAGCAGCATTAAGCTGTCTATTCCCCAAACCGCAAATATTTTAAAATGACCCTAAGTAATGAACCATTAAAGCTACACTACCCCAAACTCTTTAGCAGAATTGATTGAAAGACCACGTCAAGACGAAAATGTTGAAACTTCAGCAGTTCCAAGTTGTTTTCACAGATGAAAAATAATATATTGGTTGCACGTGCGTGCTGTTTTGTGCAAAAGGAACAGTTGTTGATGGTTTCTGATGATCGCAAGAGTGATGCTAATTCCTGTTAGCCCTTAGCTACCGAGCCAACTAAGCTGCACGCTCAAGGAGGTCACAATGCACAAAGAGAAACTTGCCAAACATGGTAAATGCTGCAAAAAAAAAAAAATGTAACCCCCAGAAAATAGCTGGCGTGTTTTCGTGGTCCTACCTCGAGTGTTGGTCGCCATGTCCGCCACCTTTTGAAAAGCATCCAGGAAGGCCACCGCCGCCAAAACTGTAGTTCTACAAAAACACGTGAACATTTATAACATAGTAGGAGGGCTGCACTTCATCAAATTTTAATTGTGGTCACGATTTTGGCAGCCACAATTAAATTAACGATTAACAATTTTGACGCTCTAGTCAGTCAACCAGCGGGGTGCGACGCATATTTTAGTCTTCATTAAACTAGGCAAGACATTCAACAAGATCGTAGCCCAGTTATTTAGATTGCGTTTGCTGAGTTAGAGATTTTTGCCTGAATATTACATTAACTATCGATTATACGGAAAGAAATATTTCTACTTGTCAAGGCTGCTGATGCCAGTGACTGACTTTTTGGGCAAAAAAAATATGGACATCAAATTCGTCCTCCTCGCCAGTAGCTGGCGCAATGCAGCGGAGGTTTGACGCAGGTTGGAGGCGACATGAGGAGGAACCTTTGAAGGCGTCAAAGGACCTGACCTACAAATTTTCTTTCGAGATTTTGGAAACCACGTGTGGCCGGTCGTCGAAGCCGACGAAAATGCGGCCTGTGAATTTGGACACCGTCACGGTGTGCTGACTGACTGCAACAGAAAGCTTACCTGAGCTGTGAATGAAGCTTTGTGGCCTTTGCGCTGAAGTCCTCCCACACTGGATAGGAGCACTAGTGTAACACCCACCCACACACACACACACACACACACACACACACACACACACACACACACACACACACACACACACACACACACACACACAGTGAGAAACAGTGACATGTGAAATATCATGCATGACACAGTTGTATGTAAAAAAATTTATATAGAGTGAAAATGTGCTTCTTTTTCTGTTATTGTCTTCAAGACTCATTGTGGACACCCATGTAGCGCCGTCAAATCCCGTAATCCGTAACGGACTCTTTTTGACTACTTTCCTCATAAAGATATACACACACATACACACACACACACACACACACACACACACACACACACACACATTCACACGCACACACACACACGCACGCACGCACACGCACACAACGGCATCAAAGCACTGCTAATGAAATTCCGCCCCCCACCCTCTGCTGCTCTCTTCCCCCGAGCTGCATCCCCGATTACATTACACTTGACCCACGCTGACCTCTGAACTCCGATAAAACGCCTGCGAATTGACTGTGTATGCGTGTGCATGTGTATCAGTTGGTGCCATCAACGTGGTGAGACCCCCCCCCCCAATCCCCAACCCCAAAATAAGACAAGAGTACAACCAGGCAATGTGACCGAGTGTGATGCATGTGTACGTGTGCAAAAGCGTGTGGGGTGGGGGGGGGCTTCAAATAGTGATATCACTAACAGTAAAACACTTTGATCTGGCGCTTTTGATGTGGCATCATTTGGGTTGGAATCCGAGTTGTCCCTTGGTAGCAAAACACACGCAGCCGCGCGCACTCGCCTTCCGAGCCCCTCGCCTGCTTGTTTGAAGTACACCACAGAGACAAAGTCGTGTGGACGGGAGATAACGTGCAGCAACGCCCTCGTCTTGACACACACACACACACACACACACACACACACACACACACGCACGCACACGCACACA
>NW_017805745.1:1326368-1336921 GCF_001891065.2 Hippocampus comes | reverse complement strand
CACACACACACACACACACACACACACACACACACACACACACACACACACACACACACACACAAAACGCCCTGCCCCATTAGCATTTTGGCAAATACAATTCAACAAAACTTTATTGTGGTGGTGTTAAAAAAACAGGAGACAGACGCTCAGAAAACAGCAACGCCGATTCACCGGCATGCAGCCTCATCTGGGGCAGCACGGTGGACCTCGTAGTGAGCACATCTGACTCACCGTCAAAAGGATCTGGGTTTGAAACTCCCCATATTCCAAAACTGTCGACAAAAAAAATGCACGAATGCTTCAATGAAGACAAAAAATGGGTTTTCCTAAAACAAGGGTTCAACACCCACACTTTAGCCCATAAAAGGTTTTACACCTACACTTAAACCATTAGGAGTTTCCTCCCTAGAGCCTTGTCCCTAGCTTTTCACCGCATCCTTTTTTGTCCAAAACCGATCGAGAAAGTATTTCAATATTGACAATGTCTGTTCCAGTACGGACGAGAACCTCCGTTTTGATCATCGAGAAAATTCGTTGCATTCATGCTTTGACTGGTGAAAGAGTGACAAAAATGAAGTCCACTGATCTCTTATCAGCGACCCGCCAGACTTCTCGATATCTGGGCCATGTTAGTCTTGTCCTCTGAACAGGTTGTAACAGTAAATTGAATTCCTTCTGTGTTTCTTGCATACATGGTCAATAAATCTGATTCTGATTCTGATTTTAGAGACTCCACGAGCACAAACTAGAATCTGGGATCTTCCAGTCTTTGCCATCTTACATCATAAAAATTAGTCGATTTTTCATTAAAAAATAAAAAAGTCATCCCAGACATAATTTGTATGGACAGAAAGAATGGTGAGATTCCATGTCCCGACGCGAGTTGCTGTAGCGCCCGAGGTCCTCAACGCAAGTCAGAGTGCCAGAGAAGCAGTTTGGAACATCGAAGAGCTTTTTATTTGGCTTGCAACACAAAAGCTCAGTGAGTGCAAGTAAGAGGAGATCATCTTCATCACCCTCATCTTCAGCTCGTTAAAATGTTTGGCTCGTTAAGGACGGAGGATGCTGGGAGCCAGCCAAGATGGCCTCCTCTTCTTCCCATCCAGGGCCCCCCGACTCCCACCCCCACGATTGCCTTTGTGAAGCCTGTCAAAGCTTTTCTCGTCACACTCGGGCTCAATATTCCTCTTGTTTGTCTCCACCAGCAAGAAACTTCTCAAACAATACACGGCGAGCCTTCCACTCTTAGCTTAGTGCAATAGCATACATTCAGGAGCGTCTACAAATTCTGCAGAAAAATTGGAGGAACAACTTTGATTGCAAATGCCGGTGCATTACATTACAGTAGGTGAGCCAGGGTATTCATTTTTACACTTAGATACATTTTAAAGATCGCTAGCTTAATGCTAACACATCATGGGAAAAGCCAGAGACAGGCTAACACATAGCATCGTGTCGTGGTGTTACAAGTAATGGATATTTGAACACAAACAGTGACGCATGGAGACAATATAACAATCCTCGCAGGCATATTCTTTATCCTCGGTGAGGAACGACTATTATTATGGCTGAGCGCGGATGTTTGAATGGACTAACAATTGGTCCCTGGGTGGCCACAATGCGTGAACATCAGATGGAGCAGCGCAACGTCCACTGAATTGAAACCCGAAATGTCGCCAAAACCGTTTCATTTCCTTCCATTATTTTCATTTCCATCATGACTGTGTTGTTGGTACAAACGAGTGCACTACTGCAAAGTGACATTTGTTCTTTTCATTTTTGTAGATCATTTTTAATTGGCATCAGATGACTACATTGTGACGCTGTGACAGTGTAAAGTCGTTTGCCCGTGTTGGCGTCACATGAAAGCAAAATGTTTCTCCTCCCTGTGTGATGACTACGCAGCTCAAGTGGGCATATTTGATGAGAAAAAGCGACCGTCTATTTGATTAAATATGAAGGCTGTAGAATGAGTTTCTTTTTAAACGTGTGAATTGCTACAATTGGACCACGAAAAAAAGGCAAAGGAAAAAAACGGGGCTAATCCCTCCATTCCCCTCCATGGCTCTTTGCTGGATTTCCTCTGTTTGGCTTGCCGGCCGCCGGCCAGACAAAAGAGACAAAAGGAGACGCTAAGCTCCTCGTCCGCAGCCATGCGCCGGCGGCCCGACGAGCGGCAAACAGGACGACGGGCAAGGAGAGCAAAGATCCTCGGTGAGATCACCTTGCAAGTCTCACAAGCAAAACGGAAGAACAGCAAGTCACACCGAATGGACAACATCACCCAGAAAGACCATTTGGGGTCAACACCCACATTTTTCCCAATTGCAGTTTTCTATACCCACACCGATACAGATGAAAGGTTTCAAGTGCAATGCCAAATACCCACACTATTGCGAGGAAAAGCTTTCAATACCCACATTTTCCCTGATCAAATATTTAAATTTAAGACGCACATCTCTACAGATGAGGAGTTACAAAACCCACATTTTTCCAGATGAATGGACACGTCTGATGAGAGCTTTCAACACACACATTTTTCTCGAATTAAGATTTCAAGATTTCAACACCGCTACCTCTGCAGATGAAAGGTTTAAACACACACACATTTCCAACAGAAAAAAACTATCACCCACGCTTTTCCTGATGGCAGTTTTGTCAACACTAAAACTTTTCTGAATTAAATATTTAAATTACCACACATTTTACGATAAAAAGGTTTCATCACTTTTACCGATCAATGATTTAAACACCATTACTTTTCCCAATGAACGGTTTTACCACTCACATGATGGATTTCATAACCTTTCATAACATTTTTCATGACGAAAGGTTGCAACATCTACACTTTTTCCAATGAAAGGTCTTGAATACCTACTGTTTTCCCACTAAAATATTTCATCACACGTTATTCCGAAGGAAAGGTTTCAACACCCACGTTTTTTCCAATAAAACATTTGAACACCCACACTTCTTCCCATAAACAGTTTCAACACCAATTAAACGTCTCAACACGCACATTGTTCTCCAGGAAAAGGTTTTTAAGTCCCACACAACAATGCCAAAACATGTCCAGATCAAAGATTTGAACACCCACACTATTTCTTTTGCAAAACGACACAAGACGGATGCGCTAGCTCAGTTCAAACTGTGGATCCCCGATTCATGACGGTGCTCAAGAATTCACGCAGGTTTTCGTGACCCAACAGAGGTTGGAGAAGATCCTGACATTCAAAGGTCTGATCAGTTCTTGAGGTTTGAGTCAGCACTCAAGTCGTTATGAGACTGCTCGAGTTTTGGCACGATCCAACCAATCGGGGATGGGGGTTTGTTTTGTGATTATTCACCTCTGGGATACTTGACTCGAGTCGGCACTCAACCGGTCAAAGTTTTCCATCAACTTCAGTGACACAGATTGTTACGCAATGCAAAAAGCATGCAAATTGTTCAAGTTCCCTTTTTGACACACGACGGAGGAAGTAGAAAGTCAGTGCGGGGATGCGAGCGCCACTCAACCAGTCACCGCAGTCACGGTTCAACCCGTCTTTGGATTCACATTGCTCTGATTCTCTGCGCTCGCAGAGACAAGACTTTCTCTTCTCGCCTTTTTCTTTCTGGATCACACCCGCGCACACACAAAGCATCTTCAGTCACATGACCTCAGGCTTCTGAAGGCGATTGGGAGCAACCGGAGACAGTGAGAAGAAACAGACCCGTTCTTCGGCTCCCCAAATGTAATGATCCACTTCCACCGGGCTGGAATACTGACTCCATTTTGCTGCCGCTTTGTGCCCGCGAAAACAACGAAAATCACACACTGGCTGAATGACTTGTTTTCTATTTGCCTCTCTTTCTGGCACTGGGGACAGAGTGTGCGTATTGATGACTGAGTGCAGCTGCGCTGTACTGGGATGAGGATGAGGATGAAGGTCACGCAGCGCAGCAACTTGTCAACACGCACATGAGGTACGAGTCCTGAGGTACGGGCCCAAGGAAATGATCAGAAGTTCATGTCACTATCCCTCCCGTCATCGGATGGCGACAAATGATTTTCAAGATGGCACATGTGCCTAAGTTCAACCCGTGGGGGGGGGAGGCATGCCTTATTCGATACTCAGGCAGCGCAAGTCAAAGATTGGCTGATATCTGATTTTTGTGTTCCCACCATTCAGAGCAAGAATACTGCCAAACTACCTGGGAAATGGAGAAGCTTCAGATAGCAGGCCAGTGGATCCCCGATTGGAGTCGGCACCCTTTAGTCACGGACGATGCACAGTAGATACCTGATTTTGTCCGACTCCATTGTGTGTGTTGTCAGCGTTCCACTCCCTCTGTTCTGTTTTCGCTTGCCTTTCTCTTTCTTCGGTGTGGGCCGGGCCTCTCCCCAATCACGACACCTGCCTCGCCCGCACACCTGCCAGCCTCCACCTCGTCAGCCGCGCTCTCCTCTGCAGCATCGAGGCCGGTCTGAGGTTGGTCAGCGACCTTCCCTGTGTCCCCCAGCGCACCTTGGTTGGCTTTCTCTGACTGCCTTTGGTTCCCGCCTCCTTGGCCTGACCCTCTGCCCCTACAATAAATGTGTACTGAGTCCATTGGGACCGTCTGTGGGTCTCGTGCTTCTCTTCAGTTTAGCGATGGACCGCTAATTCTAGTGGGTGTTCGAGCAGTTGCAGCCCAACAGGAGAGGCTACCTGATTTTTGTCCGTATTGCAACAGGCTGGGATGACTTCTTTGATGCAAACGCGTGAATACGGCACTGCTGATTTTCAAAATGGCACTTGATGGACAAGATGAGTTTAAATATCCGCTGGGTTGATCGCTCATTCTATTCAGTGATCAGGTTTTTGTGACCCCGATTATCAATATGACACAACATGAGAATCACTGATCAGGTCAGTGGATCTGCGCATCTCATCACAGCTCAAGCAGCCTGAGTCACTAATCGGTGGTCGCCTGATTTCTGACACCATTTTGCCAATTCAAGCGTGAGTTCTCCTGATTCATGCACACGACCCAAGAGGGAGAAAGCGCCGACGTTGAAGGTGTCAAGTCGCTGGATCCCCGAGTCCAGTCGGCACTGTAGCAGCAGCCGTCGAAGATGATCTCAAGACCAATTGTACACTGGCTTTTTGAAGTCTGAGCTCAACAATTAGTCGCCCCCGTCCTGCCCCAGTTGCCATGCTAACCAAAGACATTAAGCATTGACACAACCCGCAGTAAGAGAGTGGGGGTGACTGGATTTGGGTTGTTTCTCTTCCCGTTATTGTTTTTTAGGGAATCTTGTGGGAGTGGCATTTCAAAATGCAGTGTAGCGGTTCAGTAGGAATCATAAACAGTATTTTTTTTTCTCTTCCGTGGTATCGGCATACTGACCGTGAACGTGACCCCGCGTGTGCATGAGTGCAGATTAAGCCCGGCCTCCAGGGATACACTGGGACACACACATTGTGCCCATGCACACATTTATATCGGGGTGAGATTTATGAGCAAAGGGGAAGGTTTTCCAGTGACCTGAGTGTGTTCAAGTCTACGCAGCACAAGACAGAGCATTTTTGGGTGGAGTGCGTGTGCCGAGAGCAAAGAGGAAGGGAGGATTGCAATGGCAGGCGGAGAGGAAGTAAAAGCGGCAGTTTTTTAAGACACGTTGCACATCCGAGCTGCTGACGTGACATTTTGTGCTCAGGTGTTTGGGGGGAGGGTGTGTAGTTGTGGGTCAACAAGCTCATTAACACTTGGGGGGTGGGGGTGGGGGGGGGGTTGGTCTCATGGTCAAAGTGCCGTCACGGATGCTGTGCTAAGAGTACGTAAGGGCAGTGGGTGAGGTCGCTGTCACACGAGGGGCACAATAGAAATGCAAAACATCCATTTTTTAATTTTAATTTTAATGTAAAACATTTTGATTCAAATCTTAACTTCAATATTAATTTATTTTGTGGATTTCAACATTCATGTCAAAATGTGTGCATTTCAATACTCAACATTATTTGCAAGTGAAAAATAAATTTTGAATTTACTTTGACCAGGCAGTGTTTTCACATGCCAATATGAATAAGAACCAAATTTAAGTAAAATTACTCAACCTCAGTGAATTTGTTAGCTAATGCATTTTTATTGAATTTCAGTTGCGACAGAATGAATCAAAACTATTGAGTTTCAATCGAATGCATCAAGAATTATTTTTCCCAGTAACTGTCATCGTTTTGAGGCAAATATAAATTCAAATAAACTCAATAAACTCACCTAATTTGATTCACTATGAAGCATTTACGAATTTCATTTGTTCAAATATGACACTGATTAGCACACCAAACATAATTTGTGTTTAATTTTCATCTATGAACTGTTGTACTGTTTCAGATTTTTCTTTTTTCTTTTTTTTTTTTAAACAGAAAATTATCACCCACAAAAAAACAGCATAAAGTAATATCTTGCGTTCATCCAATTCCTTTCGACGCTCGCAGAGCTTTATTATTTAGCACCAAGGCGGGGTCACAATGTTACATCTGGCTTAGCACAATAATAAACATGTTCTAAAAGAAACTAAACCTGAGCCTTCTCATCAGTGTAGCAAATAAAGTGCCCTTGTGAATGCTTCCTTCACAGCAGTGATAGAGATGCTGTGTCACAGGTGTCCATGTTGCTTGGCAACCAGGCCACGAATGACTGCTCAAGTCTCAAATGGTTGGTCGCGGGAGAAGTATGAGGGGGCCGGATCGGCCTTCACGCTAAATGCTCAGTCGCCGGAAAGCGTACGATGCTTCACGGTCGCCGCGTGTCACCGCCACGACCGCTCACAGCGCATACAGAGCCACAAGAGCGGACAAATGCGTCGTCAATGCACTTGGGGCACTGTCACATGACTCTTTCACCAATGCTTGTGGAGCCGGACTCCATTTGACCAATCAAACTGAGCCAGGCAGTCACATGACCGTTAACAAAATGTACGTGGCCTCACACTGAAGCAAAGTGGTCAAAGTGACTTGAATTTCATGATCGCTGCTCAAAACAACAAAGAAAAGCACATCGACCGATGTAATGGCTGCCCCGTGGTCCATTTGAATACTTTCACGAAGGTAAACAAAGAAAGTTCATTTGGGCAGAATTTGCCTTCAGGTTATTTTACATCAATTAAAGTGATGCTGTGGACATGATCCCAATTTGCACATTTCTGTTTTATATTTTTGTGTCGGGAACTTTTTTTGGGGTGGGAGAGCGTATACTATAATCAAATCAATTGCACATCCACTACAGTAGGTGTCAGTGGCGCTCCCATTGTCAGAGAGTACACAAGGAATATTCTCATGTCTCCAGGCTCACAAGCAGACAAGGCTGTCAACGCAACTCCAGCTCCTGAACTCACTCACGAGGCCACGCCCTTTAAAACCAAAAAAAAATAAAAAATCCAACCGCTTCAATACTACAGTACGCAGAGTTGCAAGATTTTGTGAAACCGGCTTATTTCATGGAATCCACTTTTGTTGTTTTCTGATGCTTTTATACACGACAGACAGATTTTGCATTATTCAGAAGATGTAAAACTCATCAGTCTAGGTACCGTTGCCGTTGTCACATTTTAGTTACGAAAAGTAGACGAGATCAGCACCGAATTTTGAGGATTGTTGCAAGCCTCTGTCATCTGTGGGGCATCACCTCCGCCCTGTTCTTGTTATGGCTGTTGACTGCATGGGGTGCTGACCTTTACAAGCACGCGTTTCCTTTTTTCAGGGCAAACGTGGCAAAGTTGTTTTTCACTTCAATCGAGGAAGGAGGCAACCGTGTCTCTTTTGATCCAGACAGATTTACTTTGACTTCCAAGCTTTGTTTGTTCCATTACTCTTAGCAAACCACTTTTGCACATACAAATGAAGTGAAATGGCAGTCATCCATTCTAGCCTCCCATTTTCTTTTTTAAATGACGACAAAATAGCTCTGAATTGTTCACAAATATAATAAAAGAATGTCAAGAAAACAATCGGTGCTATGAATTGCCGTCCATACTGCAGTATTCATTTGTAGGATGTGTTCCTTTAACGGTTGTGGCCTCGAGGGAGTCACATCGGAAGCTGGAGTTGGATTCGCTCCTTGCGAGTGTTTTCATTTTGTGTTTCTGCTTTTGATTGCTTGACATGTTTAAAAAAAAGCTCAAAGTGCATCCGTGACTTTGGCTCTCCTTGCCCACATGCGAGGGCATTAAAGAACCTCGATTGCCAAGTTAGTGTGCCATTGTTTTTTTTTTTGTGATCAAAAGTAACTTTTTGTGGAGTGAGCCAGCACGAGGCAATGTGCAGAGATGATCTCGCAAAGCAGGAGCATTCAAAGTATTAGAGAGGAGGCTCTACCCATGATGGTATTTGGGTTCAAGGATTATGCTTTTGCTGAAATTGGGGATAAGAGAATGGCGACATGCGACGACATCAAACTTCATCTCTTGTTACTAAGCCACAAAGGCGGGTTCGCTGGAGTAACAATTTAGCTCTCTCGTAGTTGGTCAAACATGAATTCAATCTCAGGTCAGTTTTACATTGAAATGACCATTAAAATCGGATGTGACTCTTATTCTGTGAGTGCTGCTCGGTAACACAACAATGGATAGCGAGTGCAAACTGGCTCATGGGCGAATGAATACATGTTGTGACTGAGCGAGATTTCCTGACTCGATTCATGACTTGCTCAACCCAAGTATTGACTTGAGTCGACTCGCTTGAGTTTTGTAACTTGGACCTTGCGTGAAACTGGAAGCTCAAGCCTTGAGACTGCTGACAACGCCGGCGACTCGCGAGCTGCCGGGTCATGTGCCGAAGAGACCTCAGCGCGGGGGCGGCATGATGTAAATTTGCAAAATCGGGACATCGCAATTCAGTCAAATTTTCTGGCAGTCTTGTTTTCATTTGACGAAATTTTGATTGGTTGTTTCATTTCGCCCTCCATGGGTGACACCCAACCATTTGTATACAAGCTATTAAAATGACAGCAAATGTCCCCTTTAAATCTCCAAGTGGAGTTAAGAGGGCATCGGGATGCATGCTAAGATGCGCTCACAGCTGCGGCCACTTTGACACTAATCCACAGATTTAGTGCGTGCGTGCGTGCGTGCGCATGCTTGGGAGCCAAGCTCACGTATCACCTTTCACTAATTGGGAAAATGCTTTATATTGGATCTGTACCGATTTAAGTACTTGAGTGCCTTTAAGTATGCGTGTCTCTGTGAAATCCGAGGCACATACAGACAAACAATGGACTGGTCGCCAGGCCATGTCAGGGCAAACAGAGACAAACTACGAACTGGTGATGAAGCCTGAGATTCAAACCCAGAACCCCAGAGCTGTGAGACAGATAGTGGCCAACACGAGTCCCCCGTGCTGTCCTTCTCCCCTTTTCTACCGTGTTGCGCTGGTTCTCATTCGGGTCACGGCCGAACTGGAGTCCAGCCCGGGTCCACAGCCAATCACAAAGCCAATGACAGCCTGTACTCACCCGGTGTACCACTCTGATCCAATACGAAAAAATATATATATTAAATTTGTCCAAATATACGATGTGCTTTTATTATTGTGATGCTGTTGCCCTTAGCTGCATCGGAGAGGGACAAAATATTAGGAACAGCACTCTCGTAGACACAATAATAAACATATTTTTCAAAGAATACCGTAAATTTAAAAAAAATCTCCAGAAAATGCCGGGATATGATCATTCACATGCATGCACGAAGACACACAAAGAGGATGCTGAGGAATGACACACTCGCAGCCTCTCGAATCCACCAGCAGACAGACAGACAGGAGGCAATTTTTTTGGGGGGGGGCGCTGATTGACGGCTGGGGGGGGGGGCGTCTAACGCCGTCGTCAAGGCACGGAAGCAAATCAATGAGTTTGTGAGATGAATGAATGGATTAATGGGGCGATGGGGGGGGGGGTGCTCAAAGAGTCTTTCTTGCAATGCGTTAAAAAGGCACGTCCGATAATGGATGCAGGGAGGGGGTACGGGTGGACGGGCGCAGGCAAGCTTCATTCTCAGCATGGATGGATGAGGAAGAGGATGGAGGGAGGGTCAACAAAAACGGCGAGTTCATCAAAATAAATACGTCAAGGAAAAGACAAATTGGGGACATTTGGGGGGTTCATTTCAGCTCAAGGTTCTTCCCACGGAGGAGGACGAGGGCGGGGGTTGTGTGTCGTTATTCAGCAAAGTACGAAACAATCACACGTATTTACCTTCATGTCGTTGACAATGGCTTGGAAAAGACCCCCGAGGGCCCCGCATTCCTTCTCGACAGTCTCCATGTTGGCCAAGTCCACCATTCGCACACACGCACGCGCGCGCGCCCCGAAAGCGCGCGACCAAATATGGAAAAAAATTAAAACTGAAAAAAATATATATTTCCAAGGAGAGCTTCCCTCCGGCTTTCTCCCTCGAGCAGCGACACACGCAGCGGAAGAAGATGAGGAAGGAGAGGAGGCACGACGTGAGGACGAAGATGCTCTCTCTCTCTCTCTCTCTCTCTCTCTCTCTCTCTCTCTCTCTCTCTCTCTCTCTCTCTCTCTCTCTCGCT
>NW_017805745.1:1303965-1325477 GCF_001891065.2 Hippocampus comes | reverse complement strand
GTGCGGACGAAGACACTCTCTCTCTCTCTCTCTCTCTCTCTCTCTCTCTCTCTCTCTCTCTCTCTCTCTCTCTCTCGCTCTCTCTCTCTCTCTCTCGCTCGCACGCTTTCTCTCGACTCTCAGCGCTCACGCGATAACTGGACGCGAACGCGCATTGGCGCAATGTGGATTCGTCGAAACCCCGGCAGACAGTTAGCGAGAGATGAGCGTGAGCGTGAACGTGCGCGCGCGTGTGCGCGTGTCCGTGTGCGTGTGCGTGTGTGTGCGCGTGTGTGTGTGTAGACGCAGGATGCGATTGGTTGCAGGGGCGAGGGCGTGGGGAGGAGGGGGCTCCGGCAACACCAACTGTGGAGGGTGGTGTCACATACATGGTCATTTGGGCGCTCACGCCCGCCCGCGCGTGCACGCACACACACACAAGACTCCAGACTGTCACCACCAGACTGTCACCAACTTTCGACAGTCACCCCCACCCTCCCCTTGCGAACCCCACCGGGAATAATGTAGACACAAAACACACACAGGCAGATTTTGCCTTTGGTGACAGTTCAGCTGACCATAGAATTTTAAGACTGGCCTCTTTGGGTTGGCGAGAAAAATCAAGCAAATTCTATCTATCTATTTATCCATCCATCTTGTAGGCACTGCAGGAATTTCTGGCAAGAACTGCAGTTGTTTAGTGCAACAACAGTCTCCCTCTTCTTCATACGTCCGGGCGATGGGGTAGGACGGCAAGTTGTATCCTTCAAAAACACTCAAAGGCCAGTGTGAAAATTCCAAAAGGTGCAAATGCAACACAGCTCATCAGCATGCCAACCGTAAAGGCATCATCATGAGCAGGGTGAGTTTTTTTTCTTCAGTTGCAACTGGGGGCTTTCGCATAATTCAGAGAGAAATGGGGCAAAAAAAGGGGGTAGGGGGAAAGACAGGAAAAGCCTACTAGAACAGCTGAACTATCTCTGGGGTAATCGGAGGAAGTTTGAATGGCGACGGGCGCATTGGTGGGCCCCACTTAGTTCGAATGAGATTGGTTCATCTGGAACAGCCGCATCCCCATCAAAAGAGGTCACGTTCATGATCGGAAAAGTTATGAAATGTCCAAGATCTTGGTCTGGTTTGAATTGGGATGTCTCAATTAGGGTTTTTTTTTGTTTTTTTTTGGGGGGGGGGGGGGGTCAATTAGGGTTTTTTTTGGGTGGGGGGGTTGGATCAACTATCGAACTTTATCGTGGCAGCCATCATTCTGATCATTTGTGTTAAGTTTTGATTGTTGTAACGACTTTCCTGAACTGGTGTACCTAATGAAGTGTCCGCTGAGTCTTTGTTTTTTTTCGTGTGTATGGGCATCACTTCCTTGCTGCGTGTCTGTGTGCTGAGTCAGCACTCTGCCTATCAAGTGTCAGCAAGTGGAGTGGAAGAGCCCCAAAAGGAGTCCATGTCGAGAATCTGTATTGGATAATACGAGGGCTCTTGGGGAGGGGGGACCCCAATTTTCCTCACTCGTCCACTAGCCACCTTCCTCAGGCACCTCCCCCTCCCTCCACATACTCATGTCGGTGTAGATGAGAGCAGAATGTAGGTCTGTGCTTGCCTACAGCCATCAGAAACAATCAGTTCTGCCCCACTTACTGACGCACTCGCGTCACAGCCACACCACACACACACACACACACACACACACACACACACACACACACACACACACACACACACTGCGATGCAGACAATATGCTGCCAAATGTATACACACACACAGAGACCCACACACACACACACACACACACACACACACACGCTCAGACCCACTCTGAAGCGAGGTTGGCGAGACATTTGCAAACATTTGAAGCTGATCATGTTCACACTTTGACCCACTGAGGATTGCAATGGACTATTTTGACATTTCAAATTAGAACATAGGCACACACACACACACACACACACACACACACACACACACACACACACACACACACACACAATGCAGAAAACACATGGAATGATAAGGTGTACCGGTAATTGAAAAATCTAAACATTAAATAATAATCAAGAATATTGTCTAGGATGTATTTTTTAGAAATGTAATAGTACTTGCAAAGAAACCACGCCTCCATTAGGCTAAATGTTTTATTAAAATGTTCTGTATATAAAACTGTTTTATTAAGATGACATGGGCAACTACGCTATTAGGCTCGCGATTTACATGGTTTCCGATGTTACTTTGGTGTTGTCCACGTATACGATTAAAACGGCATCTATGAAGCGTCATCCAGCATCTTAGCACACTTTTTTGTTCTAAATACAAACAATAAATAGCTTTTTTTTCCAAGTCGGAAATAGCAATTCATGGATTCATGACAATCAACAAGGAGCTTTTATTCCGCTACCATGCAGGAAATGCAAAAGTCCACTTCCAGGTCATTCTTTTTCACATTCTCATCATTCTCGCAATGAATTTGGTGAGTCCAAACGTTCCCACGCTGTGCTTATTTGCTTTTTATGCATCCGTTTACAGCCGACGTCATTGTCGGTAAGCGTGCTAATTGTGTTTATTGACCGTGGATGAGCAAGGATACGAGGTTAGGAGGAGGACAAAAAGAGGGGAGCATCCACCCGCATCAATTTTCATCCACGGTAAATTATTGAAGGGACGGCGTGGCCCTTCTCACCTTCATGAAATATCCTCCGACAAAAGGGCTGGTGATTGCATGTCTACGCACCAGTCGTAAAGGGGAATGTTTCACGCGCACGCGTGCCGCATCCCGAGGGAGCTGATTAGTGGAAGATTTGTCGGGCGTCCCACCACAAACATACATGCACCCAACCCCCACCTGCCTTCAGATTGCCAACACAAAACCCTTCTTGGACGCATTTCTGTTATTTCATGCGGTGTTTCCCTCACTTGATCAAACCAAAGCACTGTCCGTGAGATGACTAGAAATGTCAGCGATCCCTGACAGCCCCACAAAAACAAAAATTGCGATGTGTTTATTTATTTATTTATTTATTTATTTATTTATTTAAATAATGAGTGGGGGGGGGAGCAGTCCCCACTGTTGTGCTTTGTAGAAAATATACAAGCACTGTAATACATTCATTTCATTTTATGTAACCAGTTTGTGCGTCATGATTTCATGCGACAATGCCCATTGACATTGTGCTCCCTCTGGTGTGTGAGTCTTGGCCATCACGAGGCAGTAAAATTCATTCATTCATTCATTCTCCGAACCGCTTGATCCTCACTAGGGTCGCGGGGGGTGCTGGAGCCTATCCCAGCCGTCTTCGGGCAGTAGGCGGGGGACACCCTGAATTGGTTGCCAGCCAATCGCAGGGCACACAGAGACGAACAACCATCCACGCTCACATTCACACCTAGGGACAATTTAGAGTGTTCAATCAGCCTACCACGCATGTTTTTGGAACGTGGGAGGAAACCGGAGTACCCGGAGATAACCCACGCAGGCCCGGGGAGAACATGCAAACTCCACACAGGGAGGCCGGAGCTGGATTCGAACCCGGCACTTCTGCACTGTGAAGTCGACGTGCTAACCACTGGACTACCGGGCCGCCCGGCAGTAAAATTGAGCCAGAAAACAAAAAGAAACATTTCACAGCTAAGTGACTCAGTGAGCTGCACTCGTGTATTTTTCCATTTTAAGCTGTATTGTTATATTTTCTGTTTACGTGTGTTGCTGCGCTGTGTGTTTTCAAATATTAGTTGCTTCGAGGTTTACAACTGCCACAGCAATGCTAGTTTCACGAGCCCACTTTGGTAGACAAATTCTAAGTCAGGTTACTTGTATATTATTGAGAATGTTAATATGTGTGCTACTGATTATTCCGCTTCATGCGCCATATGCCTTGATCAGCTACACTAATTGACATGAAGTGTAAATTGGCTGTTTGGCGTTGAAGTGCTGTTTCCACCAGGGAAAAGTCAATCAAGTGTTTGTGGGTGCTCTTTTTATAGGAGGAATTTACCAGTGGCTTCATTCAAGTGCCGTTCATTTGCAGTCTGGTAGCAAAGGGGTGCACGTCCTCTGCGCTGGAGGGAGTCTCATATTAGTCGACAAAAGTCAACAACAACAACGAAAAATTATTGCGAAATAGTCACTAAATTGGCAACACTGACTCGTGCTCGCTTTACAGTATTATTCCCAAATAATGTTGAGTGAAAAAAAAAAACGTCCTGCGCCCACGTTTGAATTCAAGCACACTTTTTTCCTCCAACAGCATTACAGAATATATTTATTATGAGCATATTTTTTTCTTCATCTGTGTGAGTTCAAGACGTGAAAATAGGTTACAGACAGTGCAGTGTGTGCGTGCGTGCGTGCCGTACCAACTAAGCAAAAGTGTTGCGCCTGGCCCAGATACGAGCGAACATCACACAGTCTGCAGACAGCATAGCAACCAGACAAGTCTGATCGCAGTCTGGAGGAGGAGGAGGAGACGTGGGAAGACACCAGACATACACTGCAGACTGAATCAAGGAAGAAATATATATATATATTTTTTTTTTTTTTTTTTTAAAGGCAAAAAGACATTTTCTCTTTGTATGCCTTTCTGCGATTCTTCCAATGTCTTTGTTGCCAACCTGCTGATGACACTTTCAAGCTCAGTGGCACAGATGAAATTTCTTTCCTCAGGAGAGAGAGGAGCCGCTGCGGGTGCCCACGTTTGTTCTGTTGATCATTTTTTGGGTGTTGATGTGGTCCCATAATGTGAAAATGTGGACTGCGTGATGAAGAGGATTGTTTAATTCTTAAAAAAATGTGCAAAAATTACATAAGCATTGGACAAAAGCTAACTGGTCCAAAGGTTCTCGTGCGGTGAGTCAGTGTGGCGCTTGCAGCAGTAGTGGTACGCAGGCTCCCTCTGCTGGTAAAACGAATCATCACTGTCTTCTTTGCAGTTCACTTGTATTTTCATGCAAATATATATTTTTTTCTCTTTGAGTATATTTCCGGATGAAATAAATCTGTCTCGTTTCCCAAAAATACTGGGGACTACGACACAACTGTATTTTAATGTTGATTATTAAGGTGCTTGCTTTTTTTGAGGGCTTAGATTTAGATCTTCATCAAATCTGTGTATGGTGGTGGGAACACTTCTTCAGTTTGATTTTACTAAACAAACTCTGTAATTCCAATAATAAAAATGTATTTAAAAGGTTGAACTTCCGAAGATTATATGTATGGCTTGCGGAAGTGTTATTTAATGTAACTCAATTTTTTTAAAATGCAGGTATTTTTGAGTGGTAAAACCAACTTCTCTATATAAGGTTAAATTTCTATCGACGTGCTGCCTTTTCCCACTGGTTTGTGTCATTTTTTTTTATTCGCGCCTGCTCATGTAACCTGCCTGTTCTTTGTCCATGCGAGCTGAGCCATTCAAGCAAAAGGAAATTCGTCAGGCGCCGGTGGCTTCAGCGACTATTAGCCAATTAGCGGAGAGCATCGCCGAACGGTTCCGCCTTTACGCGCGTTCTCAGCCACCCATTGGCTAATCTTAAGGGACCTGACATATTTGGGGGTGTGCCTGTTCCATAACGGTGAGCTCCATTCTGAGGTGCCGGGAGGCAGAACGGGAGGTGAAGCACTCCTGTCGGGTGTACCGTCACGGTTGTTCAGCGGAGAAGAGAAGCCAAGGGTGGTGCTGCGAAAACACAAAAAGTGTCAGGTAAGTAAGTATGACAACTCTTATCTCGTAACAGAATTTGGATGGACTCGTTGAAGGAAAAAAAAAAGCTAACCTTGGCTAAGTTACGTCACGTTCGTGAGGATGGTGCTGTTTTCCAGCCTTGTTTTTATATGCTGCCATAAATAAAGTTATCAGGTGTTCGCGTGAACGCTGAAATGCGTGTTGATTTTTTTTATCACTTTCGTTGGTCTGACACGACCTTTCAACCAGAGAAGCGTGATGACATAAGGGTCGTTCCAGAATTGAAGGACACTTTACCTCCCACCTATCAAATCTTGAATAATCCGCATACAAAATACTCCGAGTAAATGTACTTGTCCTGAGACTAAATTTGAAAAATACAAAGAGAAAAGTTTGCTTGAAAATAGTTTTTAAAACACAAAATAAGTCTAATACTGAAGAATATGTAGCGGGAAATCAGAAAAGTGAAGGTTTATTTTTCAGGAATTTCAAGCCAAAATGTCTTCCAATTCTGGCATGAACACTCGACTTTGTTTGTGTTTTCTTTGCCTGAAGAGCCGATCAATAATATATCAAGTTTATTAAACAATAACAGGATGGACGCCATGTACCAAATGTGCTCCAAGATGTTCTCCAAATGGCTAACACGGTCAATAAACAATAGCAGGACGGATGTTCCCAAGCAGTGGCAGCAACAGATACATTCATTTCTTTGCAATAAAATGAAAAACTACTACAGTGAGTGAAACTCCATCTATCACAGAAGATACATTACAGACCTACCCGGGATAAAAATCTGCGATCTCAAGAGAACATATTTATGAAACAAAAAAAGTCCTCCTTCCACACACTGTAAATACATTTCAACTTTTTGAAACACACATCATCGTATGAAAATACACTTTTGAAAGCACGGATGCGCATCTGTTCTCACTCCGTCGCTGTTGTCAAATCGAAGAAAATTGTATCATCTCACTTTGAGGAAACAAAGATTCACTCGCACAACTCCCCGTAAGAGGCACGGCGGGCTTGCTTCAAGCTGTTATTTGTCACTTCCCGTTGAGGTCGACCGTCGCAGAAAATGACACAGAATTGTTTATTGAAACACCAAAATATTCAACCTAACCATAATTTGTCATTTCTTCGAAGGAAATTGATACCAACATACAATGCCAAACGACAGGCTAATTGAAATTCTCATTCATGTTACGGTAATTCTTAACCTTCCAAAAAAGTGCTGCTTGAACGCAAACGGAACATACGACGGTGCTCACAGACATAAATCCTCTGCGCGAACGATGTTCGGTCCTTCGGCAGGTATGAACGGTGCCACGGAAGTCACCAGGAGGCGGGTCCAAAATGGCAGCCACAGCAAATTGGCGTCCGACAAGATGGCAGAGCCTGCGCAGTGGGGGAGAGCCTGGTGAGTTGCTCACATGATCAGCGACAAGTCACAACATGTTGGTTTCTCCATGGTCGTCGCATTTCCTTTCCGTGGAAAATGCTGAAACGAGTTTGTTTCTCTGTGCCGGTGGACTTCAGGGAGGTGGACTGGTTTTCTCTGCTGAGCGTGGTGGCCCTGCTATGCTTTGCGCCGTTCATCGTCTTTTTTTTCGTGATGGCCTGCGACCAGTACCAGTGTTCGGTCACGCAGCCCCTCTTGGAGCTCTACGGCGGCGAGACCACCCTCCTCTCCATCTGGGCCCGCGTACCCTTTGTCACCTGGTCGGCCGCCAAGATCTACGCCGTGTGGGTCATTTTCCAGGTACGAGCGATGTGCTACTTTGGCTCTGGCATCCTTTTGGTCCGTTTTAATCCAAATCTCGTTTGTCTTTCCCCTTGTCGCGGATGCCTATTGAGAAGTTAGTGGAAAAAAAAATGTGGCAGCCATTTTGGGCAAAATGCTTTTGTAGTGCCTCCTGGAAAGTTCAACGGGTGGCGGGGGGCAACCCCTGAGATAACTTTCACTGATCAACAAGAAATCGGGTGGACATGTCGATCATGACGCGACACACGAAAATGTCTCAAGGAGCTATGCCAAAAAACGAAATGGTATGAAGCAGCCATTTTGATCAAGTTCCTTCAGTTGTGAGTGGCCACTGAAAAGTTAGAAGAAAAAAAAAAGCCCTGAGAGCAGTTTCACCAATTGACATCAAATTGGGTGCACATGCCTATCATGACAGGGTGCACAAAAAAAAGTCTCAGAGACCCAAGCCTAATCTTGAACAGGAAGGCAACCATTTTATTTTGAAGCCGATAAAAAGAGAGAATGTGATGCTATGTGTGGCAAAGCTTTTTCCTTGCGCTCGCTCATGTAAGCATGAAAAAAAGGGTGAGGAGGGTGCGTCAGACCATGTTGTCATAAGTACCAAAAGACTAGACAAAGAGTATGTCAACTCTGTATTAAAAAAAAAGAAGCAAAGAAAGCAAGTGGGTGTGATTGTGTCGTTTCCAGGTGGTGTTGTACATGTGCTTGCCCGACATCCTGCACAAAGTGCTCCCCGGTTACGTCGGGGGAGTCCAGGACGGCGCCCGAACCCCCGCAGGTACGGACGCGCTCGTCTCGGCGTGACATTGTGAACCGTCGCCTTGACGTTGGCTGTGACCTCCTCCAAGGTATCATCAACAAGTACGAGATCAACGGGCTGCAGTGCTGGCTCATCACGCACGTCCTGTGGCTGGCCAACGCCCGCTACTTCCGCTGGTTCTCGCCCACCATCATTTTTGACAACTGGATCCCGCTCATGTGGTGCGCCAACGTGCTGGGTTACGCCGTGGCCACCTTCGCATTTGTCAAGGCCTACTTATTCCCCACCAACCCGGAGGACTGGTGAGGACATTTTACCCCCCCCCCCCTATTTCCTGTATCAGCTACAACAAGAGGGCACATCACGAAATGATAATAATTCACGTGCTCAGGAATTCCAATTTTACGCAGTGAAAAGTGATTTTTAAAACAAAAAAAAAAGGAATTCACTCCGATTCAAGGAATGAAGGGGTGGGGAGGGGGCGGTTATCTACACACAAGACAAACAAGTGCTTCTCGGTCTCTGCGTAAAGGATACGGCGATAGCATGCAAACTTGAGTTTTTTTACATTTTCCATAAAAAGGCACATCTTTCAAAAGAAAAAAGGATGGCTGCAATTCCAAAGACTTTGCCTGTAGAGTCAACAAAGGGCCTTTTCCGCATTATTTCTTCTTTCAGAAAGGGTCACATTTGTTCTGTAGTCACAGGATGACTCTTGTGTCTCCGCAGTAAGTTCACGGGCAACATTTTCTACAACTACATGATGGGCATCGAGTTCAACCCACGCGTGGGCAAGTGGTTCGACTTCAAGCTGTTCTTCAACGGACGCCCGGGCATTGTGGCCTGGACGCTCATCAACCTCTCCTACATGGCCAAGCAAGAGGAGCTCTACGGCCAAGTGAGCAACTCCATGCTGCTGGTTAACGTCCTGCAGGTGAGCGGTTGTCCAAACACGATGTTGACAAGACGCACAGGCGTCGATTCTTTATCCTCTGCGACAAACGATGGATATTGCCGCAGCTCACTGAGCGGTCGTGGCAGTCTCCTTGGAGTATATCCTGAAGTACACACACGCGGCCCCCCGCTGTGGCCGGGTTCTTCTTTCTTTCAGGCCATCTATGTGTTGGATTTCTTTTGGAACGAAGCGTGGTACCTCAAGACCATCGATATCTGCCACGACCACTTTGGCTGGTACCTGGGCTGGGGCGACTGCGTGTGGCTGCCCTACCTCTACACGCTACAGGTCGGTCCACAAGTCAAGTCCACAAACAGGACGAAAAACAAAGCTTGTCTTCGAGTGGTCATAAAGATGTCCTCTGTCTCTCTTAACGCTGTCGTATTAATTGTCACCTGTAGACTGCATGGTCACACAGCGATTTTTTTTTTAGTTATTAAGAAAACACGATGTAAACATTTTTTAAACATTTCCCCTCAATATTGCGATTTCCAGATAATATGCCGTTATTTTTTTTAAAGGTCTTCTTCCTATTTCTTTTTTTAACAAACACAAGTAGCAAATCGATCTGTATTAAAATAAACATCAGATTTATGATACAAAAATGTTTTATGATTATAAAAGATCAGCTTGCGTTCAAAGAAAGACGATGAACCTTGTATTAATATGAAAGTCTTGGTTTTTCTCACCTTTAAGCAGTTACAACAACAACTTCACAAAATAATGCAAACAAATCTTTGGCTTGATCAATTCAACGTTTCGTGAAACAATGAGATGGAAACATGTGCTTCACTTCTGAAGCGCAAAATGTATCTGGACACTTTCATACATCCAATCTACAGGCACGATGCACAATAAGCGACCGAAATGAAGCATTTTTCGTGTAGTTTCCCCCTGCACCCGAATTGCAGCCTTTGCCATTTGAAAATTGCTTTCTCCTACATTGCGATGTCGATTTGAAATCCATTCGTTGTTCCGGCCCTATTTGTGACATGACCGTACACCGTCAAAAATGTTTCTTTGTTTCTTCACGCACTTGACCCCAGCGTGTGATGTCGCGCAGGGTCTGTATCTGGTGTACCATCCGGTGCACCTGTCCTGGGCTCACACCGCGGCCGTGCTGCTGCTGGGCCTGTCGGGCTACTACATCTTCCGCGCCACCAACCACCAGAAGGACCTGTTCCGCCGCAGCGAGGGCGCCTGCGCCATCTGGGGCCGTCCCGCCACCTTCATCGAGTGCTCGTACCGCTCGGCCGACGGCTGCGCGCACCGCAGCAAGCTGCTGACGTCGGGCTTCTGGGGCGTGGCGCGCCACTTCAACTACACGGGCGACCTGATGGGCTCGCTGGCGTACTGCGCCGCCTGCGGATTCGGCCACCTACTGCCGTACTTCTACATCGTCTACATGAGCATCCTGCTGGTGCACCGATGCGTACGGGACGAGCACCGCTGCGGAAGCAAGTACGGCGCCGACTGGAAGCGCTACACGGACGCTGTGCCGCACCGACTCATCCCAGGAATCTTCTAGGCCAAGTGGGGGTGCTCAAACGAAGCCACAAAATAAAGGGCGATAAATAAGCCGTCTGATTTTAAAAATGCAGACCGACAGTACTTGTATGCAGGGTTGCCAAGGGAGAGAAAATTTTCGATCGGTCAATGTACTGACGTGTTGTATCATTTTAAAACGCGCGTACCTACTCGAGGGCTTCAAAGGGACTGGACATTTCTAGCAACTTCCATTTTTTTTTTCCAGATCGTTTTAAAAAGTGCATACGGTGCCTACGTAAGGTTCCAGTGGAATGGAACATTTCCGGCCCACAAAATAATTGCCTAGTCAACTTCATTGTGGCGATTTGCCCATGTGGTATCGATACGGAACGGACGGTTGGACTCGACTCAAATTTGGAAACTTCAGATGAGCGTGTGTAAGGGGACAGTGGGAAAAAGTTTACATGTCACACCAGACGATGCCGCTGACATCATCTTATTATCTCACCAGCGTGAAGATGCCGTCTCTTACGAGCAGTGTGGAAGGGACTACTTAATGTTCTCTGGACCAGAAAGTGAATGTGTCGGTAGATCCAGTTTGTTGCTTTACACTGCCACTTGGGACATACCATTTCCAAACCTGATTTGGAAACAATTTCATTGCTTTCTTTTTTTTCTTGTAATTACCCAGTAGGAAAAAATGTGCCAATGCCCTGACCCGATGACCAATACTGTGGACCAAATGTCTTGTAATCTTACCGCAAGTGATAATTCATGATGACACGCTACAACGAGCTGCAGGAGACCAAACGAGTTTTGCTGGCATTTACAAAATGATGACAACACATCTTGTTAAGTTGACATCTGCGGTTACATCCCGGTTAAACTTTCTGATACAACTTGTGTTCATTTCCTTTCATCACATCGAGTTAAAAGTTGTTTTTTGGACATCCGTGCTAGTTATGCTGACATGATACTTGAAAGGTCATTTTGGATCACAAAGGCTGGAAACATTGGGCGTCATGTCAAATACAAAGACACTTAAGTTTAACTTGAGCTGTTGTTTTTTTTTAATCTGGCGGAAAATTTGTGTTTGCATAAAAAAAAAAAATCTTCGCTTTGGGCTCAATCACAATATATTCGATGTGTCATTAGCACATCTTTTTGTTACAATACCCCTTTCAATCAAATTGGCAATGTACAGGATATCCATCAATGTCATCTTAAAATAAAAAAAGCTTCAAAAAATAATTCAAATGTCGGATCAGTGATAGTACCAAAAAACAGTCACCAAAGCAGTCGGAAATGTCGCTCAATGCCAACTACTCCGTGTCGTGAGTGGACGCTCTTTGAACGATGGAAGACGATGACGAAAAAAATTTACTCGTTCATAAAAGTCAGCCTGAATTGTTCCGAGCTGATCAAATAAGAAGCGAAAGCGGTTTGGGGAAACTTTTCCATTTCAAGCTGCCATATTGCCTTGTGGACGGGAGAGGGCAGCAAATGACAAGCGATCAAAGTCACTGGCGCGTCAAGTTTACGAGTTTGAATTGTTTTAAGCATGAAAGTCGTGTCATAAAATACCAATCACAATATCTTGTTTTGAAAACCAATAGCGATTAATTCTTAGTATTGAAAGTCTATTCATTATTTTATACTCTTGGACCATAAGGCATTTTTAATGTTAGACTATAAATATAATAAGTTAAACATTAAATAATAGTACTGCATAATTGCATTTTAAAACATGTTTTAAGATTTTTCGTAAGACTTTGAATCAAATCACAGGACAGACATTATGACTAGCATAAAATTAAAGAACAGTGACTGAGTTTAGCTTTTTTTTTAACCTCACTGATGAACACTTGAGGCAGCACGGTGGACGACTGGTTTGCATGTCCGCCTCACAGTGCAGAGTTCATGGGTCTGATTCCGGGCCACGGCCTTCCTGTGTGCTTGCTCTCCCTGTTTTCTCATTCTAAAAATTGTCCTGAGGTGTGAGTGCCAATGGCTGTTGGTCTCTGTGTGCCCTGCGATTGGCTGGCAACCAGTTCAGGGTGTCTGATGGGCTCCAGCACGCCCGCAACACTCATGAGGATAAGCGGTTTAGATAATGGTTTGATGGATGGATGAACAACTTGGCCCATCTGACCATTTTACACCTGAACGGTGATGAAGAATGTTCAAATTTGTTTATAATAACTCGATATATACAGATATGTACACTATGCATGCAACAGTAAAAGAATAGCAGATTCTTCTTCTTCCACAAACATGATATGCTTACTCAAGTTTTCGCTGTACAACTTCATGACTTCCATTTCCATGATTTCCTATGGGCAAAATTGTCTCCAAATCAAAACAAACGGGTTGTGCACTGGATTGTGTTCGATCTTGTGGCGTCCGCGCTGTAAATCACTCCTGATACTAAACTGTCAATATGGCCTCGTGTCTTTGTTGCAATATTGACTGATGATTATGATTCACGGATGTGAACTGCTCCTAATTCTCCAATCAGGTTAATGGATTCCCAAAGCATCCCTGACAGGCAGGAAGCGCGGCCCGACGTCCGCCTTGACAAACGGCCTCGCTGGACTAGACGCAATTAGCAATTTGCAAGTCTGGCTGTGACAGGCGCACATTGTCTGGCGGTCACTGATAATGTCAGTATACTGAAAAAAGGTTTTGTTGAAGTTGCACAATTCCGTGAACTGGTTGCACGAAATAAAATCATCTGGACCCGGATACATTTTTTAAGTAGCCTATATACTGTATCTACTTCAGAAAATTATCTGGATCTGGATGATTTGATTTTGTGCAACCCCCTTGACAAAAATAATTTGAGCAAATTGAACGCACCGTTTTTTTCACTGGGGTGAAGAAGCAGTGTGGTACAAATACAGTGGCACTTAAATATGTTAAAAATATTGCTTAGATGGCTATAACACCATGGCACCGATACTATTCACCAGACCGACAACAGCATTTTACATTGTATGTTCGCATTCAATGAAAGGAGCAGACTTTCCTAAGCCAAAGCTAAGAAGTGGTTTTAAATAGAAAATGAGCAATTCACTTTTTTCGACGTTTAGTTTGGCAGAACACTTCAACTGGGGAGCGGCAATTAACAGCTTGCACTTATAACCATTTACTGAACCGGACAAAATGAGAACACTCACAAGGAGCGAGTCCAACCCCATCGGCTGACATCATTCACTCGGCCACGCCTCTTAAAAGAGGGGAGGGGAACGTCTGTCTGAGCAAATCGCGTATGAATGATGATGTGTCCGGTATTTTTTATTTTCCTTTGTATAAGCACACAAGTTAATAGGTGCTGTATATTTATATTTTTTTTATCTGTACTTCTACTCTAGTCCAGTGTATGAGTACTTCTGCCACCTCCGCTGAGGGAACTTATAGAAGAGAAATATACAGGGGAAAACACAATAGTCTGGCCTGATTTCCCCGCGGGCCAAATTATTTTTTATGAGAAGTTTTGCAGGGTGAGAGCGGCGTGAAAAGTTGGAAACGGGGCACCTCGGAGGGTGGAAAGTACATGATTTGTCAGCAAAAAAATAAAAGAGCACCGAACAGTCGTGGATCACATCAAGAACATTCCCGGCATGATTGGACCAAGAAACCCGAGCTGACGTTTTCAAGTTGAATTGTTGTGCCATTACACTGCCCACTTTTTTGTACTTCTTCATTCAAATTATTCAAGTTATTCATAAAATTAAGGAAATTTGGGCTTCAGTTCAATCAGGGCATCTTGGTATCGATTTTTCACATTTCTGTGAGTCGCCCATTTTTCATTCTTAGACCTTTACAATGTCAACGTTCCAAAACTTCTACTTCCTCATTTCTTCACCAATGTATACCATTGCACTTGAGCTCGTTCACAACATCTCAGAAACTTTTTTTCACTTTTACTTGAGTCCTATCTCTGCTCACCTGTGGTTGAAATACAAAAGGAATAACAGTCACAAATGTTGCACAGGTAATTAAAGCTAATAAATAAACCACGGATAATCAATAGGCAATCGAGTCTTTCTGCACAAAAGTGTATTTTAGTTCTTATCTTAAACGGGAAGTGCATTCAGGACGACATTTTTTTTGTGCGCATGGTGTCTTTTAACAAAATGTTCCAAAAAGATTTAAGAGCCTTTCTTTAACCTTTTGACTCATGGCCTGCTAATGGAGTGTCGAGAGCCACTTTGACCATCAGACTAAACAAAGAGAGCCGCCGCTATATACCAGAGAGGTCAGACCGAGCTGTATCGATAACCCGAAACGTCGTTGGAGGCGAAACGTCTGCAATGCGTCAACTCATCAAGCGCCTTGAACCTTGCCACCTTTGAACCACGACGGCCGTGTTTTAGCCTCAAAGAAGAAGACAGCCTGGGTGGCGACAACCTCAAAGGTCAATTGCCATCCGTTGACCGGACTTTTTGAAACAAGCGGCTAGCGTGAGAAGCTAACGTCACGGGCTACATCTTCACTCACAAGGAGGTCACACCGCTCACAGAGGAATCCCAATCCAATTCATTTGTTGACAAAAAGAGTCACACTGCTCCTTCCTTTCAAACACAACAAACAGATCAACTGTCAAATCCAAATCAAATATTTTTGTTCACCACAAGGTGCCCGATAATATCGTTCGCATCTAGCACCATGCAGCTAACATAGCCGTCTCCAAATTCATTCACAAACAGATGGACTCAGATGCTCAAGACCCGTCACCAAAGATGCAATGAAAGTCTTTTGTTCTCAAAAAGCTGTCGGTAGAGAGTCCTATCAAGTCAATGGCAAAGGAACAATTGCTACCCGCTCAAAGGTAACACACATAAAACACTCTACCTTTTGCTCACAAGCGACATGAATGGCATATAACCGGTCAGATAGCGCAGGTAGCTCACATAGTCTACAGTACATGCTCACTCACAAATACTCAAGAAGTCTGATGTTTAAAAAAAACTGTTTTGATCCTGCTAGGCGAGAGTCTCATCAAGCTAACCAATGGCTAGCTAGCCCAAGTCGCTAATGTATGAGTCAACATCGTCACCTCTGGTCAAACAGGATCAGTCACAGGATCTTTCTCTTAAAAGAAAAAAAGGTCTTTTATTCACAAAAATCTGATGTATATCATGTGGCCGAGAGTACTTTTAAGTCAACGGTAAGGGAACAAAAACGGGAAGTCGTGTGACAGCCAACCAGCTGGCAGCTGCCGCGGGAAGCTTACTTCTACATCTTTTTTCCATGTAGAGATGGACTCAAATATATGACATGACCCAAAGCGGTCTTGTCCGCAAAAGAAACAGACACACAACCTTTGAAAGTCAACCTTTGAAATCTAGTGCAAGAGGCTAAATGTAGCGGTCAACAGCTTTAGTGCTCAAAGCAGGTCCAAATCTTTCAAGGGAAATTGCACAACTTTGGGGGGAGCTTGGAATTTAAGGAACCACAATGGAGTTCAGTGAGGGCTGAGTTATTAGGTTGTTATCTTCGAAAGTTTGTCTTGTTGTAAAATGAATTTAAAAAAAAAAAGGCTTAGCAGCGGCTGGGAGGGATTAAGAAGTCAAAGCCGCAAATCCTGTTCTGATGAGGTAAAAATGAAGTCAGAGCGACAAAGAAACAGTCACGGATCAACAGCAGCGAGCAGTGGCGAGCGCTTCCACGCTAAATTGGCCTGCTCCTCAACTGCCATGTTGTTACTTCCACGGATTAGAAGCTGGCGAGTAATGAAGTACAAATGCTTTGTTACTCACAGCTGAAGTCGATTTTTCAGGTATCTCGATTTATTTTTCAAATAACTTACATTCATTCCCTATACACATATTTGTACATTTTAAGAAGCACAGAATCTAAATTCAAAACAGGCGTTGTGCATAACTGACAGCAAAAATTTATACTTTTTGATTTATTTATTGGAATTGAATTCATGGGATATTCCGATTGCAAATCAATGAAGCAGAAAGGCAATGTAAAATAAAAAATAAATATAAATTATGTATATATGTGAAAACACCAAACACTGTTGTTATCAATGACAAAAAGTGCAATAATTGAATGACTAAACTCCTCAGTACTCAAGTACTACTGTGCTGTGTGAGTACTTTTGCCACCACTGTAAAGAAACGTCAGAGTCAGAGCAACAGCAGGGATTCCACCCGCGTGGGCTTGTACGGGCTCGCGACACGCCGGCGCATAAACACTCAGGCCAAAACGACAGCTGGTCCGATCCACAGAGAGAGGGGGATTCCATCCACGTGTTTGGTTCCCATGGAGACGACCGGTGGAAATCCGCGGAAGGGTCGCAGCCCGTCAACCGAAACTGCGGCAGTAAATATTCGGGGCTCGCCGGGCCGCACCCGGCCAGAGTATGCCGGCTACAGCTGACGACCTGTGGCGAAGGTCGCAGGGGAGGAAATGAATGGAAAGATTGGACGCCCACGTCAGGTGGCTGAAAGGTGGCTCAAGTATATTTTTGGGTCATCAAATGTTGCTTTTTTTTTTTCCTTGAGCATTTGTGGGTCTTAGTCTAATACGTGTCTTTTTAAAATATTTGTTTATGTTTCACCTAATATTTTTTTTCCACTTTCATTTGTTATTATTTCTAGTCATCCGTTTTGGCACTATTTGAGTTTATTTTGTCAATACTTCTATCTGACATTTTTATTCTTTGTGTCAGAGTGTTTGTTTTTTTTAAACACACTTCTTCTGGTATCATATTTTTTCTAGTCAGTCTGATGTTAATCTATTGATATTTAGGTCAATTAGCGGAGTCCAGAAATCAAAGCAAACATGGTGAAGCAGCATTTACCTGTTATGCTGCATTTCTATAAAATCTTATTCGTGTACTGTATGTTCTTTTTGTCAGATACTGTTTATTTCTTCACTCTGCTTTTAAATGTCACATGCTCTTTGTACCTTGGCCATCCTGACATTTCTCTGAAAGCGAATGACAATTGCAGCGGCTCCTAATGGCCACAGGGGCAATAAATCACGCGAACATTTGCACTGATTGTCTTTGCCGCAATTCCACATGATGTCCGCCGTCTTTTCCGTCTTTTCTCCCACTGTCTTGTGTATGCCGTCCAGTTAGCGTTGTACTCCCACGTGTCCCATAATGCTTTGCTTCACACATCAACTTCCATGCTTCATGTGACCTTTCCACCTAATTCCAGGAATAAACGCCAAACACATGTTAGCGCTTTGGAAGGCGCCCAGCATACATGAGCGATGATGATGATGAGATGATGATGATGAGATGCTGATGATGGCGATGGCGATGACAGGTCTGCAGGAGACGCTCCAAACATGTCAGCCGCTCCCATCCACGCCCGGCGACTCCCCGCAGCCCCGCGGGATTGATGTTCGCCTCAATTTGAGCGCCATTCCTCTCAGTCTCCTCTCACTCATGTTATTGTATGTTTTATATATGTTCAATAAACAAACAAACTCTCAAAAGAAATTGTGTGGCTGTTGTCAAACTGTTTTGATCTTTTTTGTCTAATTTTAGACTTAGTTTATTTTTATTGTTTTGGTTATTTGTTCAGAAAAATAGTAATCGATAGTACGACATTTAAAAAAAAAATACTTCAGGAATATAATGAATGAAATGGCTTGTGAATCATGATTTGATGCATTTATTTTGCCTCAGAAGTGCACGCTTTGGCCACCAGTGAGCTGTATAATACATGCAAACATTATCACCAAGGGTCACAGCTGCTCATAAACTGCAGTAAAATTAGCCATTTTGCAATAGGACAAAGAATAAATGCCTGTGAGCATTACTATATTTTCTATCTACGCTGCGTTGCTGCCCCATTTGTGTTCAAATGCACTGCAACACTGACGCGAGTTTCGTGAGCCTATCTATGGCTTTTTAATTGTGCATTAACATTAAGCTAATGGCATTTATCAGCCAAAGTAATGTGGCGTTTGGTTGAACACATAATGTGTAATTCTCTTGATTTTATGTTTAGTTTGACAGTAAACGTCAACTTGGAATTGCGATAAGAAGCTTATAGCCTCTTTTGGGGAAAATGTTTCCTTGGGACTCGTGATCAAAATTGGCCCAACAATGGCTCGTACAGTATCTTGCAAAACTGCAGTACAATATTTGCGATGCTATCGCAGGACTGAAATGTCGAAACACTTGTGGTGTCACCCTGTATATACAGTATGGTGTTGCAAAACTGGTGATTTACTAAATTGATGATCCACCCTGCTGAATGTTCACACCCAAATATAGGCATCAAGTGCAAGCTATTCGGTAACACATCGGGTGGAGACCAGGTCACTTCCACTCCCACATCCTCCTCCAAGATAAAACAATTCGCCTGCTCGGCAGCTTTGAAATCAGCTGAATTAGGATGTCCCTCACTGATAAAACAAGTTTATGAAATATCATGAAAACAACTCCTCATAGTGATGGCCAACATATCACAGCTACATGGACGCTAACAAAACTGCCGACTTCTTTACTCACAAACATATTCACTCAAAACGCATCCCACACAAAAAGACAACATGAATAAAACGAAAATAGGAAGTGGCAACAGAGCAAAATTAAAATCACATAATGAGGCATTTGGATGATTTTCATCGCATTGGATTGTTGTCTTATGAGCATTCATAGGCAACACTTCCGATATGATGCACAGCGCGTTGGCATCACTCTGCTTCCTATAATTTTCCACAAACGCAAAGTTGTTTTTTTTTCTTCCATGTCTCCTCATGGGCTCATTTTAAACGGTCTTAAAAACCATTGATGGTCTTAAAATCCATCAATGGAGGTTTTATTTCCGTCTTTTGTCACGTGTCAATCAAATCGCTCAGTTAAAAATTAAAGAAAGAAATACATCACCGCCTGTTCGGTGGCGGACATTTTTAATTGGCTCAACCAATGAAAAGCGGTGTTGTAAATCATGCGGTTGACTCTCGTCCAATCAAAGTCAACATGTGGCAACAGCGTTATTTGTCCATCTCAAATGGATACCTCAAAGTGATACCTCGAAGTGAAATGATTACTTTTGACTTCCCGGTAAATGTTATTTTTCTGTACTTGACCGCATAGTTATTCTAATTGTATTTCAGTAAAAGTATTTATAAAATAATGTAAAGAATAAAACGAGTTCATAATGTTGAAAAAAATGTAAGAACAACAATATCAACCAACAATATGAACGCTATTACAGAGGACTAAAAGGGTTCGAAATTGAATAATGAATAAATAAGATAAATAAATACACCAATGAATAAATGCTGTACTGTGTTTTATTCGTTATTATCTGTGAGTCATTCAATATAATTTGAATTAAAATACATAAACGTGGTACCGTATTCCAATGCCAATTCATTAATGACATATTTTACTGATTATTTAATGGCTTATAGATGTCTGTAATTTTAGTCTTACTACAAAGTTGAAGGATTAATGAATAAAAATCAGCAGGAAGTTTAATTGGAGAAAAAAAACTGTTGAAAGCGAAGGTCTTCGTTAAATGTTGAAGGGCGATTTTCAACTGTGTTGCAAGAACTCTATTTATTTTTAATGATCCATTGATTTCCTGATCATTTCGTCAGAAAGTTAAACAATGTGTTTCACTGCATTCGAATGTTGGCTGCATTTTCGTCACTTACGCTGCACTTCCTCTCTCCACTTCCTACTTCCTGTCTGACCGTGTGAAGCTCCTCTTGTCAGGCTGAGGAAGGACCGTGTTTGTTTATTGTCATAAGGAAACATCATGTTCACGTTGCGTTCGCGTTGTGTGCCTGTGTGCCTGTGTGTGTGTGTGTGTGTGTGTGTGTGTGTGTGTGTGTCCACAACATGTCAGCCATGAAGCCTCAGTGCTTAAATTTGTACTTTATCTTTTTGTTACTTCAGCAAAGTTGTCAGGGTGGAATGGACTGATTCATGAAAGCATGAATGAAGGGTGGAGCGAAAGTTGGCATTCTAATGAAAAGGTTCCACAGGAAACGCTATGGGTCAAGATAAAAAGCGGCTCACACACGCACACGCACACACACACATGCACGCACAAATATACACACGCACTTTGAGCTCTCACGGGTTACACTCTGCTGGCAGGGTGCACGCGAGTGTGCGTGTGTGTGTGCGTGTGTGTGTGTGTGTGTGTGTGTGTCTGTGTGTGTGTGCGCGTGCGTGTATATGTGTGTGTGTGTGCATGTGTATGCATGTTTGTCTTTACGTGGGAGTGTGTAAGCAAAAGAGACGAGCAGGAGGACACATTCGATCATTCCCAGCGTTCACGAGTGACCGTCCATCCGTCAACATCCTCCCCATCCTGCCTGGCCCCTCCCCCATGACCACACCTGATGAGACATCTAATCTTCAAGCCTCCTGCGCTTTTTTTTCTCCACATTTTTTCCTGGGCCTCTATCTTGACTGACTGATTCCGCCAACTGTCAAGTTTTCTGGTTAAAAGCAGTTGCTTTGTCGATATTTTTGCTTTGTAAGCTCCTGTAGGCCACAACTCATGTCCAGACACTCACACACAGACTCCCGGGGTCACTTACGAGGCGACGACCCTTAAAGGCAACAAATGAATATGACACTTAGTACACCCACTAATTACGCTCGATAAAAATCAATCTAATTGTTTACAGATTCTTTCATTTTCTTTGATGATGAATTTATGCAGTGTCATTCACCGCAGTTGTTCTTTATTAAAATCTCGTTTAAAAAAACGGGATGTATTTTGCCGGGCGGAGATTTATTCCATGCACCCGCAACCCATTGGGTAGAATGCTAATAGCTTCCCACGCTTACTGGCTACAATATACACGCATCAATGTGTGTGTGTGTGTGTGTGTGTGTGTGTGGGTGTGTGTGTGTGTGTGTGTGTGTGTGTGTG
>NW_017805745.1:1267706-1302370 GCF_001891065.2 Hippocampus comes | reverse complement strand
AGCAAAAGAGACGAGAAGGAGGACACATTCGATCATTCCCAGCGTTCACGAGTGACCGTCCATCCGTCAACATCCTCCCCATCCTGCCTGGCCCCTCCCCCATGACCACACCTGATGAGACATCTAATCTTCAAGCCTCCTGCGCTTTTTTTTCTCCACATTTTTTCCTGGGCCTCTATCTTGACTGACTGATTCCGCCAACTGTCAAGTTTTCTGGTTAAAAGCAGTTGCTTTGTCGATATTTTTGCTTTGTAAGCTCCTGTAGGCCACAACTCATGTCCAGACACTCACACACAGACTCCCGGGGTCACTTACGAGGCGACGACCCTTAAAGGCAACAAATGAATATGACACTTAGTACACCCACTAATTACGCTCGATAAAAATCAATCTAATTGTTTACAGATTCTTTCATTTTCTTTGATGATGAATTTATGCAGTGTCATTCACCGCAGTTGTTCTTTATTAAAATCTCGTTTAAAAAAACGGGATGTATTTTGCCGGGCGGAGATTTATTCCATGCACCCGCAACCCATTGGGTAGAATGCTAATAGCTTCCCACGCTTACTGGCTACAATATACACGCATCAATGTGTGTGTGTGTGTGTGTGTGTGTGTGTGTGTGTGTGTGTGTGTGTGTGTGTGTGTGTGTGTGTGTGTGTGCGTGCGTGTGCAGGAAGCCCAGCGGTCAGTCCATTAGCCTGATGGAGTTTCTATTAAATTAGAAAGTCTCTCGGTCTTGCTCTCTCACTTCCCTCCACAGCCCCACCCCTCCCAATCACATTAGTGGTCTTATCTCATTTACTGAGGCTGTGCAGGCAGAGGGGAGTGTATGTTCGAGTGCGCGCGCGCGTGTGTGTGTGTGTGTGTGTGTGTGTGTGTGTGTGTGTGTGTGTGTGTGTGTGTGTGTGTGTGTGTGTGTGTCTGTGTGTCTGTGTGTCTGTGTGCGTGAGTGAGGGGAGATGCCGGTGGAGTTATGATGCCAACCAAAGGAAGGACAAGACCTCATAAATATGAAGGTTAATTGATAGGAATTGACAGTTTACGCGTGTACGTGTTTGCACGTAACTGAATGTGTGTGTGTGTGTGTGTGTGTGTGTGTGTGTGTCTGTGTATTTCCACTGAAAACAACACTGTATACGTTCATTGTATCGTTGCACTAATTCAAGTTTGTAGCAGGAGGCAATGGCACCTTGACAAAAAAGGACACATGCATACATTTGGGGTCCGAATACATACACTCAACGCCCTTTCATTACGGATGCAATCCTGTGCCGTTCTTTTAACACCTATCATAAAAAAAAACTTGGTATCATCACAATTCAGAGACAGTTTATAAGTAATAAATATGTGTGTGTGTGTGTGTGTGTGTGTGTGTGTGTGTGTGTGTGTGTGTGTGTGTGTGCGTGTGTGTGTGTGTGTGTGTGTTGGTGTACATTTGTACGGATGTAATGACAGGTTGTGGCGAATATCTGCGGAGTCCCTTTTGAATATTCAGAATCATTTTAGTACACAGTATTAAAAGAAAGTGACTTTGGGACCAGCAGAGGCTGGGAATTGATCGGTGCCCTGACCGGGAGTCGAAACCACATCGTCTGTGGGTAAGGCAACTTCATTGGTGAACAACCAAAAGATCAACGTGTAAAAGACAGACAGACAGACGGGCTTCCTGAGACAATGCGTGCCTGGAACATATCATCACAAGTGTGTGTGTGTGTGTGTGTGTGTGTGTGTGTGTGTGTGTGTGTGTGTGTGTGTACACAACAGACAACGCGCCCTTAACCAACTTGAAAATGAGGGTCTACATCGACACCAACAATTCTAATAACTGCCTTGGACACAGACGAGCTAATGCCGTGGTGGCGTCTTTGGAGTATGTGTGTGTGTGTGTGTGTGTGTGTGTGTGTGTGTGTGTGTGTGTGTGTGTGTGTGTGTGTGTGTGTGTGTGTGTGTGTGTGTGTGTGTTTTGCATACTTCTTAAATTGTCCCTAGGTGACACTCAGTCGTGTGTATCGTGAACCCGCACACGACATCATATACGTCGGCTGTTTCCATGCAAGTGGTGCTGCTGGCTTTTGTCAAACGTCTTCATGGTGAACTGCATCTTTGCGAGCGTGTAGAGTCGACACGAAGGCAAAGAAAGATGCCCAAGTGGCCTCAAAAATCACATTCAGTGCTCAAGCAGTTACAGGAAGTGATGTCATCGAGCGGGACTCTTGCGATTGGTTAGCATTTCATCTGGGGCTTCGCTGACCTTGGCTGATTAGGCCTGCAGTTGTCCACAGCGTGCTCATGTGTGGACATAAACACCCCCTTTCACACAGACCGTTTAAAAAAAACAAAAATTCTACAAAATGGACAAATTAATTCTCATTGTGTTAGCATGATGCTTAATTATCCCACGTTGTCTTTTGTGCGCTTGAGACGTATTTCTCTGCCGTTTGTTCTTTCCACGTTGACGCCCACGCTGACAAAAAACGACTAAACCTGAGGTTCCGTGGACCCTACTGCTTGTTTGTGCAAACAAGAAGTCTACTTCGAGTCCAAGCGATTCTCTTGTGCCGACTCATTGTCTGATCGCCATAACACCAATTCCACGCAGTTCACCAAGAGGTCAACAAGCAAATGAGAGTATTGACTTTCATACAGTCAGTGTGTGTGTGTGTGTGTGTGTGTGTGTGTGTGTGTGTGTGTGTGTGTGTGCGCCTCTTTAAGTTGATTGATGGAATTCCCAAGAGGTAAGCGAGAAAAGAGAGTCAAGTGAGATCACGGTTTCATTCAACTTCAGTATCGACTCAGCTAAGTGTGTGTGTGTGTGTGTGTGTGTGTGTGTGTGTGTGTGTGTGTGTGTGTGTGTGTGTGTGTGTGTGTGTGTGTGTGTGCGTGTTTCTGTTAGGCGTATAACGTCGCAGCCACAAAATAGGTTTCACATTTCCGAGGAATTTTTAGATTTCATTCAACCGCATAACAGGTAGTTCATGTGTTTCGAACTAAATCTCAACTTCCTATTTTTTTTTAAATACGATTTGTAACTTGAATCTCAAGTGGTGGATTTCCAATATACCGTCAGCCTAGAGCACACCATTTGCCACGTTCTATTTGAACTTGTCTCAAAGAGCACGAATTAGCTGTGGCTAATGCGCAGAGTTAGCCATTAGCAGGACTCTCAATGCTAGTTGCTTATCCACATTTTTGTTTTGCTGTGTGACTTTTTTTTTTTTTTTCCATTCCTTGGAAGGCTGAGACAGCTTTCGGACACTTTCCGAAGTTCTATTTGCAGTTCAACAGTTACTGGATAACGTGTAGAAAAGTACAGTTGTATACTTTCATAAAGGTCTTTCATCGTGTTAAAAATGTAGTAAAATGATTGGAATTCACTCAAGTGTACTGAATTGTCATAAAAAAATCTGACTCAACTCTACTACGATTTGCTCAATGAAAGAAAAACACCGTTGTCTCGGCGTTATTGGACAACATTGAACCCTCACCTCATCGACGGCTCCAAGGTCAAAGGGCGACACGCCGATGGATGGTGATGAAGGAGGTCAAGGACCCCAGGGAGGTTCAGGTGATTTGAGGAGAGACAACGACAAAGAAAATGTGATTCGACTGGAAACGCAGCATCACACACGTCACCCTTCTTGACAACCACGCCGGAGAAACAATGAGCACACACATGCACACACGCACGCTTGGCTTTCACACATCCACGTTCGGGTTTTTGCCAAACAGGGTGTGCGTTTCCTCTGGTGCGGTTCTGGGCTTTTAAAGCCAAGGTGAGGACGCAAGCGCCAAAACGGGCCGGCGAGGTGGCGCAAAGTGGCAGGAACTGAGGAAACTGAAAGGGTGGGATTGCTTGGAGTGATATCATCTCCTTCCCACCGCATTGTCTGAGTGTGCGTGTGTGTATGTGTCAAAAATAATGCAATGACCGAACACAGTAAATAATACATTCACTGATTGTGTCGCGGTAGATGGCAAGTGGAAGGGGAAAATAGACCGATCATCTTCCCAAAGTTGCACAGCTTATATCAATAATCCCATCCATCCATCCATTTTCTGATCGGCTTTATCCTCACCAGGGTCGCGGGGCGTGCTGGAGCCTATCCCAACTGTGATCGGGTAGTTAGGCGGGGGACACCCTGAACCAGTTGCCAGCCAATCGCAGGGCACACAGAGACGAACAACCATCCACGCTCACACCTAGGGACCTCCAAAAGGCACGCACAGTAAACTTCACCATAAATTGCGAAGGCTTAATTAAATAACGTCAATTGCTCTCAAAGAAAAGATTCTTCTCAACATACGGGTCTGAAATTTCCCACCGTCTGGGAAGGCATCGTTCGGTGAATGCATCAACAAGCCAGAAGGGTTCATGTTCATCATCACAGCTGCACGCCACGAATAGACAAAGAGCAGACAAAGTGTCCGATAAATAATAGCCTGCAAATCTCCTCCTGGGCGTGTGCGTGCGCACGTGCGTGTCTATCTGTCTGCATTCCACAGGCCAATGAAGACAACCCACCGGCCAACATCTGAGACAAAGACATTCCATGTCACAACAAGCGACGTGTCTCTGACCCAAAACACGAAGGCCCCAAAATGACCCCAGCGACCTCGGGAATCACCGGATGACAGCTTGACGATGGGACAAAATTGGACTAAAATAAAATAGAATAAACCACATTCATTTTAAAAGTTAATAGTTAAAACCGACAATAAAATGAATACATTTTTTAAAAAAGTGACGTCAACAATGAATACATTTTAAAACATTGAATAGATTTTAAAATGTAAGTGAAATAAAGGAGATCACATTGAACAGATTTTTTTCAATGAAATTGAAAACTTCATGATTTTTTGTCAGATGAAGAAAAAAGATCCACCCATCCATTTTCTAATCTCACGAGGGTGGCAGGCGTGCTGGAGCCTCTCCCAGCCGTCTTCGGGTAATAAGTGGGGGACACCCTGAGCCGGTTGCCACCCAATCGCAGGGCACACAAAGACAAACGACCATTCCCGCTCACAAGACCTCGAAAATGGATGGATGGATGGATTGAGGGCGGCACGTTGGACGACTGATTTGTATGTCCACCTGTATTATGTCCAAATACATTTTTTATCATTTAAGTTAAACGTTAAGTACTTTAATTCTTTAATTATTTTACTTATGTGATGGACTTACAAACTAACACACACACACACACAAATATACAAATTCAGCACATGTGCCGTGTGATGTTTTCCTCATTACCTTTATTGTGTTCCGCAGTTTTACGAGCTGTCTCGCCATTGGCTGTTGTTGTTGTTGTGGTGTTGATGACGGGTTGCAGTGAGAGGCGCTCCGAGCACAGGTGGAATGTGTCGTATTATTCGAATTGTTTTTTGTTTTTGTTTTTTTACGGGACGCAGGTGGACCAACGACAAGTCTTAATGAAAGCCAGACTTTGCTTTGCAAACGCCTCATCTGAACGTCACACTGTCTCACCTGCACATGTTGTCGTCTAAAATTAGAAGAAAAGACAGGAAGCAAGTTCATAACATTTCGAAACAAAGATGAACAAAACATAAACTCTGCAAGAAATGAACAATTCTTAAAGGATCTAAATAATGTGCAGAATAAAGGACCAAACATATTTCGTAATATTGCGTATAAAAGTTTCAATAGTTTGTTTTTCGGAAATGACTGATGTAGAAAAAGTTGGTTTTCGCATTAAGTCCCGCCTTTTTGTACCGTCGTTGGCTCACTCCAAGGTACCTTTTGGTGTCTGATTGAATGAACTTGATGTCAATCATAAAAAGCAGCGAATTTACAGGAGTTAAGGGTTTAAATGTAGTAGCTCTTTTGTTTCTTTGTCGGTTTGTGTCAGCAACTGACATTTAATGTAAAAAGCAAAAGGAGAAAAAATACAATGAATATTTTATGTATGGGAAAAGAGTTCAAATGAATTTAAGTATTGCTTTCCTGCAACTTCAAACGTGATTTTATTTAAGTGGTTACAATGTGACTTAAATTATTGCCTGTAGATGGAATGAAAGCTTTTATGACAGCCACTCTTTGACCCTGGCAGAAGTTACTTTGAATGTGATCATTTCCTTTCGGAAAAATAGTTCCAAGTCCAAACGGGAGCATCCTGGAACAGCTTGCGTGTGGTGTGTCCTGCTGTGCACGTACGCGAGCGTGTGCTTGTGAGTCTAAGTGTGTGTGTGTGTGTGTGTGTGTGTGTGTGTGTGTGTGTGTGTGTGTGTGTGTGTGGACAGGATGGACTATTGATTCACTTGTTTGACTTTCAGTGTGCTTGTGTGTTAATGATTAACTTCCAGTTTGAAGTTTTTACTGTCACTCTGTTGAGAATAGAAATTTTATTGTTATTTTATTGTGAATGACGGTGATGTCACACTTGACTTTGGACAAAATGTAAGGTACACTCTGGATTGGTTGTCAGTCAAGCACAGGCCACACATACAGTTGAGTTGGCTTGAGTTGAGAATATACTAGAAAGACAAGATATTTCATGTTCAAACTGATCAACTTTAAAACAATAAAGAGAAAACCAATGTCAGTCAATACAGTTTGGCGTTTCGAACTCTCCTATGCAAAGCAAAAGACATTCATCAACAACACCCAGCTTCTCTGGGCCGGAGCTCATCTAAGATGGACTGATTGGAAGTGGGAAAGTGTTCTGTGGTCTGACGAGTCCGCATTTCAAATTGTTTTGGGAAATTGTGGACGTCGTGTCCTCCGGGTCAAAGAGGAAATGAACCATCCGGGCTGGTATGGATGCAAAGTTCAAAAGCCAGCATCTGTGATGGCATGGGGCTGTGTTCGTGCCAACTTACACATCTGTGAAGGCACCACTAATGTCGAAAGGTTTGAGAGAAACATGTGCTGCCATCCAAGCAACGTCTGTTTGAACAGCTGAAGGTGAACATCAAGCAAGAATGGGAAAGTTCATGATTATTTGCGAAAAACCATTATGCTTAACAGCCTCGACATTAAATACCTTGTCTTTTTAGTGTATTCGAGTAAATAGAGGTTGCACAACTGTCTGTGTCTTATGTGTTGTGTTCTATTATTTTGTCATTTTATGTTAACTGTTCTGTTGATGGCGGCGTCCCTCCTGTGGTTCAGAGGAAAGAAATTTCATCTGTGCTGTATGTTGCACATGTAGCACACTTGACAAGAAAGTTGACTTGAACTTGAACTCGAACTTGAACTTCATGATTTGCAAATCATTGAACTCTGTTTTTATTTAAGTTTAACATAACATCCCAAATGCATGTAAAAATGAACCAAAAGTTTATTTTACTAAAGTACACTAAAATGTACTTAACACGTATTAAATGCCACACTTAATTCTTTCAAATGCATATGTTAAAATGTCACGTTTTGTATTTTACATGGATGTCGATTTCAGTTTTTTTCTTGATTTTTTGGGTAGGGGGGTTGGCATTTATGGTTGGTGGTTAGGATTTTATTTGATTTTGACGACTGTCAAATACGATCTGTGCTTTGGCTCAATACAGGTTTGGGAAACACTGTTTCAGATCACGAGAGAGAGAGAAAAAAAATCCGCCACTGTGAACAATGTACTTCCTTTCAAATCGGTCTGGCCATTGCCTGCTTTGTGTCTTCCAGGCTTTAAGTGCTGATTCGGCTTCCTCTCGGTGGCACACAAGGCCCTGGTGTCCCGTGTGAGACAGGAAGTCAGGCCCTATGGAGCGTGACCTCAGCGCAGGAAGCCGGCCGGGGAGGGGGGGTGCAGGGGAGAGTTGTCAACCCCTCAATGTCATAGACGAAATCCAACGCACCCACTGAGAGTGAGCAAAAAAAAAAAAAAAAAAAAGACTCATGTTTAAAATGTGTTCTTTCGGTGTCTGCAGTTTAACTGGACCTGCCAGTCTGCAGGTCGTGGAGAGTCGGGTCATTTATAAACCCGCTCACTGCTGCACTGCAGTGCAGGTAAGTTGACATCCTACCAATGACTCAAAATACTTCCGTTCTCCACTGAGCCTGAAGATTTGATTTGTAAGTAACTGCATGAAATTGTACAAAAAATGTATTCAAATGTGCTCACGTAAAAATAAGGAATTGGACAAGCAAAGTAACTCAGACTAAATGTCACTACAAATGTACATGATCGTTCTAAAATGTGTACTAAAATGCGCTATTTATTTAATTGTCATATATGCACAAAAACACAGAATTCTCACAGGCACAACTCACAGTTGAAGAGTGTTTTTTAAATTTTTTATTATCATGAACATGTCCAGCATGGCTTTGTTAAAACACTCAACTACACACACAACACTAATTGTACAAAATCTTCAAAACAATCAGTCAACTAATTGGAATGTTATTAACACACACACACACACACACACACACACACACACACCCAAAAAAAAAAAAATCAAATATGACACAAACGACTGAATTGGGTCCTCGTGGTCCAAAGAGGGTGAGATGCTGACAACCATCGAGGACCCCCTGAGCGGCTGGCTAGGATAATGTGTCAAAAAAAAAAAACAACAACAACGATAAAAAGATACACCAAAATGCCCAGCGTCCTCTATTTTGCTGGGAGGAGAGCTGCGTTCAACACAGTCAGGTCAACGGAACTATTAGGACATCCCAAAAGGCTTCAGGACTGACCCAAGAAGGGCTTTTGATATTGGGTTTATCGCGGCAAAGGCTCACTCTGGTTCTCAGGCATTGAGAGTCGCCTTAACAAGCCTGCTAACTGCAAATGATGTGGACTCCAGTTCCAGATAAATGCCCTTTACAACGCAGGAAGCAAAGCACACACGGTTGCGGCCATATCTCATTTTGCTGCTGGAGAAATTTTAAGGACGGACGTCTCTGTGAAAGAGCCACATTTCCACCAAGCGGAACTGTCGGGTTCGGTTTGGCAGGGTTTCACTGTATTGGATTGACTCTGCCAATTCAAACAAGTACGACGAGGTGGAAATGTTACTCAATTTAGAGCCTATTAGTGAGAAGCCTGGGATAGCAACGACAGCGCAAGATATGCTGAACAAGCATTTCAATCACGTGGATTTCAGTCGTCCCCACAAGACAAGTAGATCAAGGTCACCTCACCGGGACTTTGCCGAGTCACCCTGATTATCTGGCGTCGACTGATCACGTCTGGAGGTGAAAAGCAGGAAAGAAGAGACGCGCTGGAGGTCTGCTTTTAGCGCTGATTAGCTGCCACCGGCCCCCCCCCCCTCACCGCGGCATCCGAGACGCACAGATGACACCGTTTCCTGGCAACCACCAGCGACTGCTTCCCGTCAACGCAGCACCGTGTCCAGTTTGCGTTCCCACCGCCGGGATCTCTGATGTATGTGATAATGGGTCACAAGCACGTCAGAGCTTTGAATGGGCTGGCAGAAAAGGTGGGGAGGCGTAACTGGCCTGACTGTCATGATCCCTAAGTGAAGGGATGAACTTGAAAGGTGTGGCTCGTGGACCCAAGGAGATCCGGGGGACATTAGCTTGAGAAGCCAAGAGCCTTGGGGGTAGGGCGGGTCGTCTGTCAGCGTTCATACTGAAGCCTTGAAAGTTAGTAAACACAAAGCGTTCCCACTGAAAGCTCAGGTTTCGTCCACAACCAGCCGCTGCTTGGCTACACGGGGAATTTGGGTCACGTGGCACGCAGCCAGGTTGTTCCCCTCTCCCACTAGCGAGCCTTGCCTCAGATCTACATACAGCGCTTGCTTGTTGCCCACCCCCCCCCCTTCCCCTCATTCTTTCCTTGTCTTAAAAGGCAGGAAATATTTTCTCTCCGTGCATGTGAAACCTGAGCGGCTAAGCTAAACTGCTCTGATAAAAAGATTCATTCTTCTGTGCTGTTCGTACCTGGAGTGGTAAATGAATGACCACTTGTGACAAGCGCTAAAGCTAACTACGCTGATAGCGTGGGAACCGCAAGTGCTAACAAGACTAACGTGATTCTGAAAAAATGTTCAAAGACATTTAAAAAAAAAAAGTGATTCCACAAGTTTCTTTTGCTTTTTTTTGTTTGTTTGTTTTATAAGGGATAAAGGCATCAAAATTTAAAATATAAATAACCAAAAAAATGACCACTTCAAATCTGAATGGTTTCCGCAAATGGCATGATCAAATTTTCAAAGCGATCCTCTGGTCTCACGTGTTTCGAACCAAAATGTCAGACTTCCCGTCTTTGTTGAGATTTTCTTGTGGGTCTGCTCAGGTTAGACATGCCGACCAAATTTGATGTTGGAAATGAAACTGGTTTCGGGGGCTGAATGTTTAAAGAATTCCAGGGGGTCCTACCAAGTCCATTCAACATGATGACGAGGCGGTAAATATGGTCTGAGGGAAAGACAAATGAAGACATTTTTGTCTTTGTTCTCACCACATGAAAGCGTGTTTAGGGTTCTCGGGGTTCAAGGTTTCGGGTCAGCGGGGGTCTGGTGGCGTGTGAGCACACCAGCTGTTTTTTTTTTTTTTTTAAACGAAGCGGATTAGCCGCCGTTCACATGAGATCCGGCTGGACCACCTCCCACAGCTGCGCCACCTTTACAAAAAAAGTGCCCGCTGTAAAAAGTCCATTAGAGGCCGAACGCAACATTAACGGCCGGGTTGCACTTATTTCGTCCTGTTGTAAACCCGCCAAGACGCACTTTGACCCCTCTTTCCCCACTCCAGTGGAGGCGACGGGTGGTCTTCCTGGGTGACTTTCCAATTCTCTGGTCTGTCTAAGAACGAGACGCATAAATTTTAGGCCGGCGCGTCCTTTTTAGAGAGTGTTGACAAGCACTTTTCAACATCTACCAAAGAAGGCAAAAAAAGTACGTGGAAGGTGGGAGAGCGGGAAATGAGCAGATGGTTTATGTCAACCCGGTTCTTAATTTGGTCAGACAGCCAATCGGGTCAAGCACTTGTACACAAGACTGCAATTCCACATAAATTAGAAGTGTCGCCTTCGTCGACCGGTCGAGTACGCAAAGTTCAAATTCATGAACAATGGAACAAAATCTCATTGAGGAGTTTGTCTTTGAAGGAGCTTTTCAAAAGCGAGTGGCAGTTTCAAACCACACTGGCAAACTGTCTTGGTCTTTTCAGGGATGGCCTCTTGAGGCTATCTTGAGGGTCAATCCATGGTAGACATGTCGACCAAATGTGAAAATGGCTTAAGGGGCTGGAATTTCAAACAAGCGCAGGTGGTGCTCCAATCATGCGTCCGTTTTCTACAAAGCCAATTGTTGGGGCCGAGTCATCAAGCTTTGATGCCGAGTGCCACCCAAGCGCAATGACCAAAACTAAAATGAGTCAATCGTCACCACTGTCCCCGTGTTTAGTATCTATGGTCCAAATGTGCTCACAACCGGACAAAATTTCAATGGCGGTTTGTCTTTGAAGTAAGAAAATGACCCAAAAATGAAAAATATTCGAGAAATTAAAATATTCTTTTCAGACATGGCTTCTTGAGACTTTTTAAAACGCATACGGCTTCAGGGGCTGGTCTTTTTTTTTTTTTTTTTAAAGCAAAGGGGTTGTCAGGCTGCCTCTGAATGTAAACTGAGTGTAGCCCAAAGACAAAAGTACCTCTCTCCCTTTTTTTTTTTTTTTTTTTTTTTTTTTTTTTTTTTAAAGCAAAGGGGTTGTCAGGCTGCCTCTGAATGTAAACTGAGTGTACCGTGGTGAGAGGTAAGAAGAAGGGTGGGGCGTCCTGGTTTCAAAATCACTCAGTCAATAATCACAAAAAAACAACAACATCAAAACCAATGAACACAAACAATGTGCAAACTTGTCTCGTATAAATAGACTACAGTCGATGCACCGTTGGGGGCAGGGGGTGGGGGGCACTGAACTAGTTTTCCTTGATGGATTGATTAGTGAATAGAATGAAGGTGTCACACTCAGCCACCTATGTGGCCTGCTAAAGTAAAAAAAAAAAAGTCTCCACTTCAAGTTTCTTGCTAAATTGGGCTGTGAATATTCATTGATATTAAGTCAGTATAGTAGACGTTTTTCAGTCTTAAAGGCCCTCTGAGGGAAACCAGAATGACGATGTTGCCCAGGAAACTGAGTTTGACACTTGAATCGCGATGAATCGACAACCCGTCCCTCACGATCCATCAATCGATTGTCATGTCCATCCCTAGTCAGCACAGCAAGCGCATGGATCTGTGACTGCCTGTTTCAATGAATTGCGGGAGGCTACGCCGAGCGTCTGTCCAGGGCTCAGCGTCCCCCATCTAAGAGTTGCGAGTTCAAACCCAGTCTTGCAGCGAGCGCTTGCAGTGCACCAGAAGCCTCGGTGCCCCCTTGCTCTGAAGCGTGTTGATGATGGCGTAGATCAGGCCCAGGATGCACAGCACCAGAACCAGGGGGATGCTCACCATCAGGATGTTCATGGTCCGCTCCTGGCTGTCGTCCACCTTCAGAACCACATCCACTTCGTTGGTGTCCTCCTCGCGGGTCTCGCGCTCGTCCTCGTCGGCATCTTTATCGCCGTCCGTCCGGTCGCCGCCTTGGTCCTCGTCGTCCTTGTTGTCAACTTTGTCATTGTCGTCGTCATCGTCGTCGCGCCCGGCGTCCGGATTAAACGGAGGCTGGTTGACCTTCGGGTATTTATCGTCACCGTCCGTGTCCGGGGGGTCCAGGTCCACATTGCAGCCCATGAAGTCGCGCAGGATGGACTTGGGGTAGCCCGGCTCGCTCTTCATGCGGTGATTGTCAAACTTCCAGTATTTGGAGCCCTTGTAGAAGTAGGTGTACGCTGGCCGAGACAAATAGCCACAGGATAAGACCACAGCATTGCCATGTTCCGATTAAATTTGGACAAGCTTCACCCCGTATCTCAAAAACTTTTACTGTATCGTGCTTTGCGTGTTGTTTAGAACATGAGCTAAAAATTCCCATTCCTTTCGGAGAATGGAGCGACCACTCCCTCCTTTGTTTCAGGTCTGGTGCATTTCCTCCCGCCCTCCCCCCAGCCGTCTTTCAATCACATCAATCTCACTTGGGCTCAGGAAGCACTCTGCTCGTCTTTCGTCATCTGCACTCACCTCCATCGTCACTTAGGAAGGCCCCCTTGGGAGTGGAGGGCACGGAAGACCCCCACACGCTGATGGGCTTCGGGTAGCCTCTGTCGGCAGAGCGCGACTGTTCGTTGAAACGCCAATACCTGCAGCCAAATCAAATGAAAAAAAATCCTTATCCTGGTGGATATTTTACAAAAAAACAAATCCATAGCAGCATGAACATGAACGGCATGATTTCAAGCGGTAAAAAGTAAAAAAGAAAAAAGTATACCAGGAATCGAAGCGAGGTCTGATGTGACAGACCTGAGCAAGACCAAGTCAGCTGGAGTGTTGTTTTGAAATGGCACTCCATTGCCAAAGAAAGAACTAAATAATGTCGATAGCACCGCGATCTTATCAGCGCCTTCGGCAGTTCTGTTTTTGTACCACAAATTCTTGATTCCTTGCAGTTCTAGGAACATATGTGTAGCAGCATGTAGGTGAATTCGAGGGCTGGGTTGTATTACCAATCTCCCTGAAAGAGGTAGGTGTATCCCGAGGGCTCCCACCAGATGGCCGCGTCGATGCGGTCGTAGGGGATGTCGTGGCCGTAGTGGCCCAGCTCCAGCGGGTAGCCTTGCTCCAGGTTGGCCTCCCGGAAGAGCCAGAATCGGTTTTCTGGAGGAACGACAAGAGAAGGTGGATTGACCCTTTGCAATCGAGGTGGGAGGCTGCAGTCACGTGGCTTGACTCGACTCAGAGCAGAGTAGCCGATATTAGCACTTGGCACTTGCTCGGCTGGAACATATCATAGACTCGACTTGACTTGGTATTCACAAAGCTCGACTTGAACTTCATGACTTGACAAGGCTTGCCCGCGGAATAGTTGAAAATCGTCATTGTCCGGAGAGACACCACGTTTCATGTTTTTGATACGTTCAATTGCAAAGACAAAATGAGAGACAATCAAGACACTGGTTGCGACCTTTAAAAAGATGCAACGCTAACGTGCAAGCAGATAGCGAGTGCCAAGTGGCTAACGTACAGAAATAAGACGTAAACGTTGTGACTGATCAAGATTGGACAACTTGGCTTCTGACTTGCTTAGCCCAAGTCATGACGTGACTTGACCGGACTTGTTTGAAATTTTTGTGGAGACGCAGCAAGGTGACCCGCTTGGCTTTCTGGACCCATCAATTCAGACTTGCTTGAAATGTGACGGTTATGAGCTGAGACGTACTCATGACTTTCACATTCGTAACTTGCACCTTCCTCTACAAGAATTACAAATTATCCGTCAATCCGCATGTAAAGGATACGATTGGCAAGGCCACATAGCAATTAGTGCGCCTGACGTCAGCCCACACTGGTTTATTGTTTCTTAAAACGGGGGATTCCACCATTCCTTTTGGCACGGCCACCCCCCATTTGGCTTCAATTCTAACCCCTCACTCCTTCTCCCTTCAAATCAGCCTCAAGCTTTCAAGTCAAAGCTTTACACTCAGCATCTGGATAGAACAAGAAGATGATGTCATGGTCATGGAGGTAAGATCCCGAGACTCCATGACTCTGTCACGTCCACCGAGCAAACGGTTTGATTTCTTCGCGCTGGATAACTTGACCCCCACCCACTCCAAATCATCCATTTTATGATGAAGTTATTTTGCTACTTTTCTAACAGAAAAAGAGACTCTACCTATGGCCTGGCAGCTAGACTGTCCAAATATCCACCCACTGGAGAAGATACTTCAGATCTGCACTTTTTTTTTTTTTTCACTCCTTCTCAAGGTCTGGCCGCTTTGATGTGCGTCCGAGTGTCACCCTGGGAGGCTTGTCTATGACATCACCCTCCTACTCTTGCTCCTCCTCCTCCTCCTCGTCTACAGTCCAGGTTTGGGCTGCAGTGTTGTAAAAATACAGGCTGCTCTCGGGGACTCGCCGTAGAAATAACGCGCCGCGCTCAGCGAGATTTACAGCGAATGCATTACATGTGGAGGGGAGGCGTGGTCCTTACGCCTTCAAGCTCCACAGTCTGTTATACATTGAAAACGTGCCAATGTACCTGTATGTACATAAAATACCTTGTACGGTATTTTGTCTCTGGACACATGGTGAGCACTTTTCAACACCAACCTCGCTGATCGACGTGTGCCGTATCGTGGGATAGAGCGGTGCTTCTAAAAGTGGGGTCCGGGAGCCACAGATTGGGGTCCACAAAAATCGTTGTTGTGTCCCATCATTGAAAGAAGTGCCTTTTCTTTCTCCCTACTTTAACTTTAAGGCATTCAAAAGCACAGATTTGATTGTGATGTATAAATCGGAGATTTGGTGCCAGAGTCTGGCCCAACAAATAATTTGAGACAGCTTAAGCACCAGAGCTACGGTTCAAGTCAATTTCGGTGGTGGACAAAGAAAGAAGTGGTGCTAATCTGGGTGCAGACCTGGAACTAACACGAGCAAAAGCGCATTGGAAAAGGGCCAGTTGACCTGTGAGGTTGCCTCTATTTGTGAAGCATCACTCACAACTGCGCAGGATCTAATTCTTGCATTTGATCTCATGAGGCGGTCTGAGCACGTTTCAAACGCACCTTTGAAGAAGACGAACCGGCCGTCGTGTCTTTCGTAAGCGGCGTCAATGTCTCCGGGCAGACCTCGCCAAAAGTGTCCGATGGGCATGGGGTAGTTGTCCAGCACCCTGTTTCTGCGCACCCTCCAGAACCAACGGCCCTGGTAGACACAAGACCATTCGATGATTATTTGTCTTACAGCGCAAAACTATCATCCCCGCGATCATTTTTGAACAAGGAGCGTTCCAGGAAGGCTAATAAAAGCAGCAGAAGAAGAGGGGTTGAATCTCGGTATGTAGACAGATTTACACCGCGCACGGCCATTTATAAGCCGGTGAGTCAGTCGCCGTGACCGTCCGGGGATAAAGTAACGGCCAGATGCTCAAAGGGACTTTGTCTTGGCAAGCGTTCCAAGATTCGTCCTTCGAGGGCGGGCAAGGAGGTCAGACAAGATTTGCGCTATTGCCCTCCCCCCCCGCCATTTTCTTGTCAGGATGAGGCGGGAATCGACCGCGGCGCAGCGAGCGGATCGTTGATGTTTTCGTTGATGATCGACTCGCCAGTGAGAATAAATGGATGAATGGTGGGGGGCGGGGGGGGGGGGTGCACGTCCAACAATTTCTTCAACTGTAATTATGTGACAGACATGTGAAGGACGCGCCACAGTTTGCTGCTTCAGCGCATCAAGTCGGCCGGCTTTGCCTTGGTAACGGAGCGCTCGTGCTGAATCATGTTGATTCACAAGGACATGGTAGCGTTATTTTTTTTCGATCATAAAACATGAAGCATTTACTGGCTATAAATTGGCTTTGTTTAGACTCTTTTAGGGCGAACATGTGCAGGGTCTGGTGTGTGCCAACCCGCTTCAAATGTTGGGCAGAGGTTTCTCTAAAATAGACTTGATGTTATTATTTGCTTTATTGCACTATTGACGTTCATGTGCGCACAAAAAAAAAAGTTTAATGTGCATTCAGTGGCAATTTTGCGGAACAAACGGTATTCAAAAAAATTGAAGGTTCTGCGAGTGACCAGTTGACAGTAACAAAGAAGAGTTTGTGTTCTTGAGTGTATTTAAGGGGCAAAAAGGTCCTACCCCCGGGTTCATTATGGGGAACACAAAGGATGCATGGTGAGCGTCACACACACACTCGCAAACATGCTTGGAGGCCGGACGGGCTGCAGATAGAGAGCTGTGGAACATAATGGCTCTCACTGTCACCAACACAGACAAGACACAAAGCAACTGGAACACGCTGCGACGTCTGCGGATGTGACACCTCTTTGTCCAGGTTGCTCAGTAGAAATAAAAGCAACAGCAGGTTGTGCTGCGGTTCATCTTTCATGGCCCTGCTCGACTTTTATGTTGCCGTATTTTTAAGCAATTTTGCTTTCTAATGCTTTTCACAGAATACGGGCAAAATTTGGGAAAATGTTTTGACTAGGGGTGGTTTAGCGTTAGCGCAATGCGTAAATGTGAACACACCTGGCCAGGATGGGTCAAACTGCAAAGCATGCAATGGAAAACAGCTGCCAAAATGCCAGCTGGCTGAGGCGAAAGTGGACCGTTTTCTTGGCGAAAAGCGAACTTCTTCACGTTGGTGTGGACGCAGAGGCCCTTTAAGGCCAAACACCTGACCACACTTCGGCGCTTTATTGGCGCGGCTTCTCGTAAAAGACAGCCGCCCTGTCGTTTCACGATCTCCGGCGACATGATAGGAAACAGGCTCGCCGCCTGAGCGCACTTGCCATTTGGATTCATTTAAATGTGCAAGGCAGGACGAGAGCTTTGAGGTGATTCGAACACAAGCACTGTTCGGAATTTCGTGGATGGTTTCCTGTCTTCATTTTGGGATTTTTTTTTTTTTTTTTGGCATTTGGCATTTATTTGATTGATATGAATGTTACGTGTCTTTAAGATGACATGCAATGATTTTGTGTGTGTGAGGATATATCGATATATAAATAAAATGTATTATTATATTATTATACACACACACACACACGCGCGCGCGCGCACACACGACTTTATAAAGATGGCTGAATGTATTTTTCTTTTTCTCATCTTAAATGTCTTTATTCTCTAACATATATTTTAGCTACTGTATATGCATTTTATTTATTTTGTATCTACAATAAATAGAAATTATACATTATAGGCTACTTATGTCTGTATTTATTATTTATTGATGAATATTAATTATGACCATTTTCTCCTTTGCCATTTAGTTCACAAGATTTGGAAATGTAAAAAGCGGACGCGTGCGAAAAAGTCAAAAGGAAGAAAGCGCCTTTGGTGTAATAACATACAAGATTGCCCTTCTTGTGACCGGGGTTTGAGTCCCGGGCGGTGCATTGTTTCTTTGGTTCCAATGTCACATAAACAAAAAAAAGAAAAAGGGATCTCAGGGCATTTGAGGTCCCTTTCCAGATGTCTAATTGTGTTCCTTTTGATTGTGCAAGTTGCCAGGTATGAGCGCAAGGACCTGCGAGTTGAATTTTACCTTAAAGACAAACATCTCTCCACGCAGCATGGCCACCGTATCAAAGTTGCCTTCGCAGATGTCGGGTCCGTAGTGGTCCGGTCTGTCGGTGGTCCTGGGCCGGTCCGGCTGGCGGGGAGGGGGATTGTGCGGCGGCCGGGGGTCCGGGCGGCGCGCCGTCACGGTCGGCAAGGCCTGAGTGGGCTTGTTGTCTTGTGTACCTGCACAATAGACAATCAGACTGTTGACGCCAGTTGCCCTCAGCCCAAAACTGTCCGGTAAACAACGACAAACAAAGAACAAGCACGTTTGTCTCGACCGAAGAGAAGGAGTAGCGAGCGCAATTCCGAGCGTCTTTCTCACCGTAGATCTGCTGAATGCCTCTGCGGTCGTCGTCGGGCAGCTGGAAGTTTTCCGTCTCCATCCACTGGTAAAAAGGAGCCATGATGGCCAGCGGGTTGTTGGAGTGCTCCAAGCCCAACGCGTGGCCCAGCTCGTGAATGGCGACCAGGAACAGGTCGTTGCCTGTGGGGGACCGACAAGCAAAGGATTTCATTGTTTTTTATCCCACACGAGCAAGATTTTAGCTATTATTTGGGAGGTTTGTCTTACTTTGGAGATTTCAAAAAAGAGATGTCTGTCTTTAATGGTTTCAGGTTGAAGTTACTTCCCCGTAGTGAGAAAGTGATGATGAAGATGACAGATGCAAATCCAAAATGTATTCCGAACATTGAGGTGTGTGACAATGAAATGTCTGTACCGTTGTGACATGAAGAACCCCTGCAAATTTTTCCCAGCTGTGCGTGACCCACCAAAAAAGGCCCCCAACCCACCAGTCGAATCAGAATCACTAGTTTACAGGCCGTAGCGTAGTCAACACTGCCAATATGGCCTGAAACGGCACTCAAGGGTTAACCAATGTCCTGGGAGGATCAACTCAATCTCTGTCTATTGAGATTTATTCTATTAATCCCACGGGGGGAAATGAAGAACATTAAACTTTATGCGACATGATAATGAACATGTGCTTTGATTCTAAAAACAGTTAAAGGGAGAATCTGGAAAGCATCTGACTTGATGATCTGGCTTGCATTCCAGCCCTCGGCGAACATCACAGCGCAGCGCGTAGCGAGTGGAAGATGGCGTCTGTTCATTGTTCTCACTCTGCGATGATGTCATCGGCAAGAGAGATGACCCACAACGCGAATGGCGGCCGATACGCATCGCACATTTCGCCGTCCGTCAAGGGCCGCGCTTGTCGGACACGCCGGATGGGAAAAAAGATGACGTGACCCGCGTGACCCTGTAAGTGATGTGGGGACACCCGCACCTCCTAATTATCTTTTAGCATTTGGCTGAACCATGAACTGAGCTCACTACTGGACATTGTTACTCCTTGACGGTCAACAATTTGGAGTTTGACCCTAATTTTCAGCGGTAATGCACCACAAAAAAATTCACTAATGGCTCACTTCATTCACTAGTCAAGCATTCGTGCTTCTTTCGTTGGCTTTATATGGTCTCACCTAAATTACTCCACAGAAGTATGCAAAAACAGATTTTTTAAAAATTGGTTCCAAAAGCCTTCTTTAACCCACAAAAACAACCCAATTTTTGAGTTGCTTTGGTTGTTTTGTCCAAAAAAAAAAAAAAAAAAAAACGTTAAAAATATCCCAATTTGGGTTCATGTTGAGATAATTCATTCACAACTTACTTTCTGGACTATTCTAATCCTTCATGTTTGCAGTAGGACGAGGGATGTTTTGAAGTCTTACTGGATGTGTTTCCTGGAAAAAGTTGTGTACTTTCGCCATGGGTACCAAACCATTGGGGAAAAGCGTGGGTGGTACCGGTAAAAGTGTGGGTGTTGAACCCTTTCCTATTTCCATTTTCTTCAATGGGGAAATCTTGTGTTGAACCTGAACATGTTTCACCATTTTGTTTGCGAATTGGTAGGAATGAAATCCCCATGCCTGGCTACACACTCACACACGCGCACGCGTATAATTTGTGAGTCACATGAATGTGGCCACATTAGCATTGCACAGCTAGCCAAGTGCTAACAAAGAGCCCAGACAACGAGAGCTTTGTGAAGGAACCATGGCAACGCCTCATTGGCGTGGACAAGGCCACGTCGCACAAAAAGTTCAGCCTGGTGTGCTTCTCTGTCTCCAGCCGTCATTCTTCGGCGCCGCGCTCCGGCCGTCACCCAAGAAGTCGAGCAGTACAATGGCTGACTACAGCAAGAGGCCCCAAAACGTCATGACTTTTACGGATTTCTTCTTCTGCAGAAGGTGAATCAGTGGGTGCGTCACATGAAGACGTTTAACACATCCAAGACCAGAACATTTTGTGGCCGCGCACGCTTTGTTGGGGCGAATTCACATAGAATGAGCAAAGGTCTTGCTACTCAAACTTTTGTCTTTAGCTCAGATTAAGTCATCACGTATGAAGCCCGGACATCATAGGGGGCACAAATAAATGATGCGCATAATATAAATCAGGGATGGGCAAATTTAAGGGAGGGTGCCCACAATTTGTCATCAGCACTCTTGGGGGCCACATAAGCCCTCACGCACTTCCTGAGCATTCTGACTGTGAGCGGTCTCCTCTCTATCCACACACTTGTGACTGGTCGAAGCTGCTGCCTTCTTTTCCTTCTTCTCTTTTGCCACTCAGCGACAAACAGCAAATCTCAACTGGATTGATGGAACTAATCCATGAAGTCACCTTGATGCCATATCGCATATTCTGTAGTATCACGTTACTAATCTCACCATTAAATGCCATTTCAGTTCCCTTTTATGGATCAAATTTTATTAAAACGGGGCTGGCAAAACATTTGTGCTCAAGGGCCAGAAAAAAAAAGACACATGCACTCAAAGAATTAATGTAGACAATTTTATGATCCTAAAGTTCACTTTGTTCTGCTGGTTTCACATTGTAGTACGACTCTGATGTTTTGGGTTTGTTTGGATTTTGTTTTACATTGATTTTTTTTCTTGGATGACTATAAATTGGTTGATACATTTCTCTAAAGTAGGTCTTGAATACATGAAAGAAATACAAATGGAATGTTGGGCTCCGGGGCCTGCAGACACGCCTCAATTCGTGGAGTCCAAAGTTCAAAGCAAACATGGTGAAGCCGCATTTCGCTGTTATGCTGCACACAAATGGGCTTAGCTTCTTAATTATTTACTTTGTTTTTTTTTAAATGTCTTTTGTTTGTAAGTGCATTTCAACAATATATACAGTATCTAAGTGTGTGAAGCACATTGAGTTACCTTGTCGATGAAATGCACTATAAAGCTGCCTTGCCTTGCTTGCTTACTTTTGTGTATCCTGTGGAAGTGGAGGACGTCCTATTGTGGTCAACCCTTTTAGCAGCAAAACCCCCTCCCCCTACTCCCCAGCAGCCACCCTCTTTTAGTGACCGTTGTCTTTTTTATCGACTAACACACACAAAGGACTGGGCGGCTGAGCTGAGTGCGTGTTTCGTGTTCGTGAGTATTTGTGTGTGTGTGTGTGTGTGTGTGTGTGTGTGTGTGTGTGTGTGTGCGCACACGAATGTGTGTGTGCTGTGGGAGTGTCTTCGACTGGGGCCCACGTGGAGACTGCCCTCTTTGTCGACACACTTGACTGATTAAGGCCTCCAAGTGCAGCCAAAGGAGCATTTCGTCTCAAGCTTCCACTTCTGACGGACTTTAAATGCGCCGTCTCGCTGGGCTGCTCTTTTGGGTAAACACCGAGAATCTCTCAAGGGCTTTGTTAGGGTGCCGCAGCACAAAAGAAAATAACTCACTCGCTGAAAATGTTAGCGTACTTTCACAGAGCACATCAACCCTCGCGTGTTCACAATTTCCGATTTCTTTTCCCTGTAGAACACTGGTATGAACATATTGATGAATAGTATAAATTTAAAAAAAAAAAGTAGCCACCCTGATTAATTATACTCCCAATTCGTTCCTATGGGAAAATATAGCCATTGTCTACATAGCAGGCACGGCCTACTGACCCAACAAACACGAGAAAAATAGAGGACTTTGAACCTGAAAGTTAAACAACACAACATGCAATCACACACACACACACACACACACACACACACACACACTGCAACTCAAGCAAACAGCCACTCTGAAGAAAGTGCTCCTGTGTGCCTGTGATTTTGATGCTGTTCATTTTTTACCATTTTTCTCAATGCTCATTCACTAGAGATGGCACAAGGACTGGTACTAACACTCTCTACTCTTAAGTACAAGAATAACTAAGACGATTCAAAGAAAAAGCACAGATTCAACTTGTGTGCTCAAGGAAAAATAGAAAAGCACAGACTTGAAAATGTACTTAGCTAAGAAAGTAAAAGTCGAGTCTTACTGTCCTGCAAAGACCTAAGTTTGTTCCATGGAAACACTGGTGGCTGAAAACACTCCTCCACAAGTCACCTTTCCCCACTGAAATGATTGGAAATGTCATTGAGCTCTACTAGCCCCACAAAAAACTACAATCACAAATTTTTCAAAAGCCAACATAAACTAGCAAGGTGCTCCGGACAAGCCCAACATTATAACTCCTGTTATGACACAGAAAGAGGGAGGAGGCGACCGCGGCCCAGAAACTCTTCAACATTTGATTCCAGAATGACCACGGCCTGTAACTAATATTGTATTACCATTGCTTAAAGGCTTGTAACCAGTGTGACTAGTTTCATCCGCTCATGTGAAACGAAATTTCTTGAATTTCAATGAAAAGAAGACACAAGTGATGGTTGCACATCCCATCCTGTGGACATGGGGCCCCCTGGCTCCTTATCTTAAACCAACAGTCTCCAACTTGGGTCTTCAACTGGACAGCGATTTGAAATTGGACCAGCAAATTGGTGCTGTTGTCCAATCCGGCTCCTTTCATCTTCGGCAGCTGGCTAAAGTCTAGCCTCTCCTTTCTCAAGAGCACTTTTGAGATACAGTAGTTCATGCCTCCGTCACATCACGGCTAGATTACTTTCACGTGCTTTACTTTGGAGCCAGCCAGTCCTCCATGAAGTGTCTCCAGTTGCTCCTGATTGCTGCTGCTCACCTCTTGACTGCTACTCGTAAGAGGGAGCACATCACTCCTACTCTGGCGTCCCTTCACTGGCTCCCTATACATTTTTTTTTTTTAAAAGATTCAATTTTTTGTTTTCAAATCTTGAAATGGCCTCGCCCCACCTTACCTCTCTGAGCTCTTCCGCCCCTACGAACCTGCCCGGGTGCCTCAGGTGTGTGGACCAGAGACTATTAGAGGTCATGAGAACTAAGCAGAGGTTTAGAGGGGGAGGAGCCTTTTCCGTTGCCGGTCCCTCTCTTTGGAATGAACGTTCGGCAAGCCCCCTCACTGCCCATCTTGAAAACTCCTTTTTATTCTTTGGCTTTTGACTCGATTTTTAGTTTGACTGTTTTTGTGCTTTCTGTCTTTGTTCTTAATTTGTTTTATTGTTTGTTGTATGAATTATATTTTCTCCACGTACGGCACTTTGTGTACAGCGGTGGTTGTTTTCAAGTGCTCTACAAATACAGTTGAGTTGAGTTGAGTTGAGTGAGCATTAAGCTAGCTAAGCCCCCACTGCAATTCAGCGGGCCACACTCGCACCTTGTACGTTCTGGTTTCCGATGGTCCAGGGCTCGTCCGAGTCGAAGTGCGTGTCGCCGCCCATGCCGGGCCCGGGGAAGTAAGCGTGGGCCAGGAAGCCGCCCTCGCCGTCAAATGGGGAGCTGTCGCCATGGTACCCGGACGCGAAGAAGAGCATGATGTCGGGCTCCTTTCGCCGGCCGTACTTGATCTCCTGGTAGGGGATTTCGTCGAATGTCAGCGGGGTGACGCTCTCCCACACCTTGAAGGCCTGCCGGATGGCCGCGAAGGAGTTGTACTCGCCGATCTTGGGGGTATAGTTCTGGATACTGCGGGGCCACAAAGCGGAATCAATAGAGAGTATTCAATATATTTATTTGCTTTCGTCTGCCTGTGTTTTAAATCAACTTTAAATCAACTTGTGAATAATGTCAGCTCAACTCAAATCTGACAGAAATACTTTGGCTATAACTGCACTTGGCTATAAAAGGCCGAATGTGTTTATCTCTGCAACAGACTGATGGAAAATAAAGCATTTTAATTAAATGTTGTTTGAGTTCATTTTATTCATTGGCCATAAACATCAAACAAATTAAAAAAAAAAAACATCGTGTAAAATGTTGTTGGATATTTAACGAAAGGAGAATAAAACAATAACCAAGGTTCAAGTTGTTTAGATTTGTGTTTTGTTTCAAAAAGGACAGAGCTACTACAGAGTTGTTGATTGTAGATTTATTTTCGGATTACAGTCCCGCCATTTGCAGGAGATATGGACCCACAAATGGTGGAAATCCACATTTTCTCTTGATTTTATTTTTTTTTTAAAAAACGCCAAAAATTCAGATAAACATTTGGAAATGGTGGGAAAAAAACCCCGGAAAATAACAACAACAAGAAAACAAACACTTATTGATATCTAAAAATATTAGGGAATACAACGAAAAAAAAAATTCTGCACGACTGTTTTGCGATAATACGCAAAATCACAATGACTCACCACCAGACACTTTAAAGTGCTCTCGGACTCGCTGCATGATTGCACATTTGCCATTGTAACATGATTACTTCACGACCGATCACTTTATTTATCTCGCCGTATCATTTGCACAGCTGTCACTGTTTGCGCTCATGATACCGTTACATAAGGGCGAGCTGTGCTCATGCGTTTCATCCTAAATGTTCTTTTTATCAAATTCCTCATGTGTGTTTTTTATATACTTAGCCAATAAAGATGCTTGTGGTTCTGATTCGATCGCCAACTGTGACGGGATGAAGTGTAGCTGTAGTTGCTCGATTGTGTTCTCACCTGTACGTGAGATGGTTCTTGTTCCATTTGTGACCGGTGAGGGCGTAGCGCTTCCGCCTCACGTTGGTTTTGATCTGGCCTCCAAACTTGTCAGGCACGCCACAGCGGGGTCTCTTCATGGCACTGTGGGAGGCAAACGGCAAGTTTTGATCTTTCAACATTTTGGTATCAATGTCACATTCATCTGATGTCCAAACATGAATCAGCTTTTTTTTCAGTAGGTGGGTTGTTTTTAAACTTTAAAGGCAGATATTACTGAATAAAAAGTTGTAATGTCAAAAAAGAGGGATATCATAATCTGACATTTGCTCTGAAAAAAAAAACCCAAAAACGTTCGTGTAAAAGATGACAAGTGTTATACGCTTTGACTAAAGGAAAAGTTGAACGTGCGTGCGGACCTGATGGTTTGCGGGTCCATGTGTCCGGTGACTTCCAGGCCGTAGAAACGCTGCATGTCGCTGATGGCGTTGGCCAGGATCTGCGTGGAGCGCATGGTGGACATCTGCCTGCTGGCCTGAGGAAGGTAGCCGTACATCCGCAGCCAAGACTGCACACACGACACAAAGCAGCTTTAGATAATGATTGGTTTGAATTTGATCAGTGGCAATTGCGTCAGGCTGTCAGTGTGAAAGTAGGCAGCCATTTTCGCCTCTTAAATAGGAATCCGGTGGCTTTTGCCAGCCTATATTGGGCACTCACTTAGCAGCTAGCTGCTAGCCACTATCCATAACAGCATAGTTTGAGTTTTTTTTAGCATCCTCGATTGAGCTTGACTTCAGGATGATCTTGTGTTCATGTTGGTGCCAACGGTTTGTGATGGAAATATAAACTGGGCTCTACCAATCCAGCCTCCATTGGGAAGACGAGTCAAGTAAGATGGCTCGCCACCACCCGCTGCTAGGAAACAACTTGAAAATAAATGGAGTATTTTTGGCTACGTATCGCAGTCATGCGTTGCGTTGACAATTGGCGCTGCGGCTTGCTTGACTTGACGGTGCACGTTAAATAAACGCGTACACAAGCCCGCAAAAAAAGAAAAAAAATCCTCAAGCCTTATTTTAATCGTGGGACTTAAATTACTCAAGGCCTCGTTTCACCCCTCGTTGCTTGTCTTCATGTGCCCAGTGATGACCCACATCCCTAATGAGGTCAAACGCAAGAACCATCAGTTGCATTATTTGGCTCAAAATGCCATTTCTATTCCATTCCAGTACTGTAATTTGTCACACTATGTCAAATGAGCGTGAACGGGAGAAGGCGGATGAGCGGTGTGTGAGTGAACGCGCTGTGGGGCTTGTGGCTTCAAGAGAGATTGGAGGGAGAAAATGTGATACAGTACTTGAATCACAGATGATACACCCAGCTGTTGTGTGGAAACTTAATCGCACACACACACACACACACACACACACACACACACACACACACACACACACACACACACACACACACACACACACACACCCACAGACAATGCTGAGACACTCGATAGGTTGACACTCCTGCGGGTCGCGCCCATGTGCACAATGCAAAGCGTTGCTGATAAAGCCCCATGTTGACTCAGCCACTCCTTCCATCGAGTTAAAAAAAAAATACTCAACTCTTCCTTCTCTTCTCCGTCTTTAGTTGACGCTACGTGGTTGAGTTTGACAAGAAAATATAATTACACACTAATAACACACTTGTCTAAATCATTTTCAAACAGTTTTGAAAAACAAGACATTTTTTGCCCAATAACAGCATTTCCAGTCGTTTATTAAATGTTTTTGTTGAACAAGACAGAACAAACAGATTTTATAAACAAGTCCAGTTGCCTTGATTCAACTTTTGCCATGACTGGCTGACTGAGACTCTACACAAGCACAAAGAAAAATCACAATTGGCATTTTTCTAATTGATATCGTGACAGTAAGTTAAAAATGGCTGAGGCAACTATGGTATGAGGCAAACAGATTTCATATGATTTGGCTTAATAAAAGTTGGCATGAAAAACACGCAAAACCATCGTTTCTAACGTGACTTTAGGGCGGGGGGTTGCTTCTCATTCGCCCATAAAACGAAAATTGAAATTAGGGATTCCAAAAGAGTTGACCATGAAGGAACTTCACTTGAAACTGCTCAACTTGAACCTTTTAGCAATTTGACCATCTGGCAGAGCAAATCCTTCAAGTCTTTTGTTCCCAGGACGTTTTGCCATCCATCAACTAAACGTCATCTCCGCAAAACCTCCTCGAGTTACATTTCATCACTTTCCTCTACAAATGGAGGAGAAATGCTGTCACCGTTTAGCACCTGTGCTTGGAGAAAAAAATCCAGCAAAAAGTGTGTGTGAGTTGTGTGTGAATGCATATGAGTGCACAAGAGCAGGAAGAGGCGTAGAGAAGGTTGAACTCAACATGACCCTGACCCACCTCTGCTTCCAGATAAGAGCGCTACACACAGTGTGAAATTGCACACACACACACACACACACACACACACACACACACACACACACACACACACACACACACACACACACACACACACACACACACACACACAACAAGCCAATTAAATGAGACTAGCCTAGGATGCACAGCACCAGGATCCACAAAACGGTGCCAACGTCCTGGCTCATAAGAACGTAGTACGAAGCAGAAATGTGGATTTGAGTTTGATAGCTTGCTTGACTAAAAAATAGATTAATAGCTCGACTTGACTTCAACTTGCTTGCATTTGAAATTTTGAAATCTCAAGATAATATGCATTTTGATTTGTGTATGAAAGGGTTCGGGCACCAACTCTACATTTGGATTCCAGGATTGCGTTTTGGAGAACAACAACAACAAATGAACTTTATAAGTCATTCAAATCAGGTAAGCTACGTTAACTGGAGATTTGGGCTAACAATAGATTCTCAACTCAACTCAACTGCATTTCTAGAGCACTTTCAAACAGCCGTCGCTGAATACAAAGTGCTACACATGGAGCAACTATTATATATACAACAATAAAGCAATAGGTGACCTAAGATTCACATAATAATAAAAGTAATTCGTGCGACAATATTGCGAGACGATGTGGGCTAGCTAACAGCTAACTAACGCAAGCACTGGTAGCCTACTTTTTGTAAAGGGGCTAATACGTGAATGTATGTTGGGACGGGAATTTCATTACTGAATTGCTTGACTGGAGTTATGACAATATTCGACTTAGAGTAGCTCGACTTATGGTGGGAATTCCACTCAGCTAGCTTGATTTCTGCCACAGTGAATAATTTTGCCAGTTTTTTTTTGGGGGGGGGGGGATTCCCCTCTGAAGCAGTGTAGGGCACTTCAAAGCAGACGACGCGAATGCTAACAGTCTAAAGTTCACAAGGACTGCTCTACTCTTGTCCATATTTCATCTGGCCTGTCTGGGAACGGAACAGAGCGGAGAAAGCCCTTTCGGCGGTGACGCTGCACAGCAGCTGCTCGCGATCCCAAGGCGCCCCGTGGGAGAAAGAAGGAGCGGGTGTGTCGCGTTTCACTTCCACAACTCAAGTCGCTGGGAAAAGAGAAAGCGCGACCGTCTGCTTGAGAAATGACAACCATAAGGTCAAACCCATTCAAACGCCAGCACGCTGAATTTGACTATGTGGTGTGCTTCTGAAATGTGGACGCAGCAGATTGGGAAAGAATTTGAATGGAAGGCAAGTCGAGACTTCTTGTTTGAGGTTGAACACATTTCCCATTTCTCGCGAAGGAGTGGCAACCGCAAGGTCCAAAAACTCCAAAACAACATCGACGTATATTAGAGAAATAGAGATGATATGATGATGAACTACGGTCTCAATATGGCGCCGAAGAGGCCCCTGTGACAGATTTTTCAGCGGCTCACGACATGACCAAAAAAAAAAAAAAGAGATTCGGACAAATAGTATTCGACATGGGCCGCAAGGTTAGTTACAAAAGGTGAAAGTGGTTCCAAAAACTTGGAAAAATCCTCAGCTATTTGCCTTCACACCTTGAAGTGAAAGCTGATGAACAATCCAAACAAGAGACAACTGCTTTCTTGAGCGACTTTAGTGTGTTTCAAAAAGTTGAAGAATTTTACAGTGGCCGTTTCATCCTTGCATTTTTTCCGTATGCGGCCCTCCAACGGAAAAAGTTTGGACGCCCCTGCCTTACATGATGTAAATGTGATACATTTGAGGTGTTTGGATGTTACCGTAGATTTCGAAAAGCTGCCGTGACGGGACAGCACCTGGTTGAGAGTCGGCCGACAACTCGCCGTTGGCCGTCATCGGCCTGCATTCCGGCCGGCGTGTATTTACGGCACGATGGTAGCGTACCTCCCTCTCTACGCCCCCTTCCCATACCACACACGCATCACGCGCCTCGTCGAAAAGCATCAAGTCTGGACGCTGATCTTCCCTCATCAGAATACAAAACAATCATTCCTCGGCGTGTACGCACGCGCCCGCGTGTACATTTGTGAGTGTGTGCGTGTGTGAGGCCCCATCGATTAAATGTTCTTTCAGAAAGTCCTTGATCGTACCTGCCAAAGCCGGCAATATACTGGGAGTTGTAAAAAGCTGGAGTGTGTGCTTGAGTGCATGTATATGTGTGTGTCCGCCACAATGTCAGCCAAGATACGAACACAGCTTTTATTTTGAGGTTTGGTCCGCTGCCATCTGTACTCGCCGCAGCCAGCACCCAGCGCACCGACTTACCCTCTAAATGTCCCAGGAGGCGGGCAAGTGGAGGGATGACGGGCAAGTGGAGGGATGAGAGGAGCGGGAAGGAGTCGGAATGTTGGACAGCTTCTCAAATTTGTTGGGCCTCGGGACCCCTGATAGCTCGTGTTCGTCCTGCCACCAGGTAACTGGAGCATGTCACAAACAGAATGGGAATAATTCAAGAGTTTGCGCGTCACGATTTCCTCCTTGATTGCCCCGTGCCATTGTGCTGCTGCTTTTGGTGTGTGTGCCTACGCCACCAGGGGGCAGAGTAATACATGCAAAATAAATACAGAAAGACGAGGGTCATAACTGCTGTCATGAGGAATCTGTTCAAGTTTGACTTCGCCGTCTGAAGTGGACTGCTGAGGTGTTTGAACAACAATGCCATTTGTAAATGGAAAACATCCATCAAGTGGAGCCTTTTAAAAGTCAAGCACAACGTCATTCATAACACTCAAGTCAATTTGGTGGGTGCGGCTTGAACTAAAAAAAGCTGTCCCAAGGGCAGACTGAATTCCACTGGCATCGTGAGCAGGAATCCTCAATAGAGTGTTGGCGCGCCGATCAGACAGCGGTGACGCACCGCTGTCTGCCCCCAAATGCCGTAGGAAATAAAAAGTAGCCCATTTTTTTGGGCGGGGGGGTTTTTGGGTGCATGTCGCCAGGTGATGATAACAACTTCACTTTTTGGAGAAAAAAAAAGATAAAGTTGGATGTTGTCAAGAAAATAAAGCCATCAATTTTTTTCCAAGAACAAGGAAGAAGCGTTCTCAGGTAACAAGTCAAAATCTCGCGGGAATGAAATTACGTCGTAATATTTTCATATTAAAGTCAAAAGGGGAAGATCAGTAAAAGGTTTTCTTTTCAATAAAAACTGGCCTAAGCACGACATTGTGATTAATAGCACAAAACACGAGTCAAGCAGCGAAAGGCACCCGTTTTTATCCGTCTGAAAATGACACCGCCTGCTCAGGGCTCAGGTCGCAACGGTCACAGCTCGCCCGTTTTCTGGATTTGGTCATGTGACATCCGCACGCTGAGCCTCTGGGCACTGTCATGTCATTTTCATTCGACAGCACGTGGCAAAATGGTCGCCCATGTGATGGACCGAAACAGGGGGATCTTCCACAAACACAATGTTCATCAGAATTTTGCATTTAAACTCATGGGACTTTTTTTAATGCTAATTTAGTCGAAATGTGTGAATAAGTCCCCAACAGAACAAACCTTTACGGTGAACAAATTGGTGCCTGTCCACAATTGCATCACCGAAACAACGCAGCAACTAATTTGAGCGCTCAGCAGCTCACGAGCGCTTATCGGGTTTCGTCCTCTCGACTTCTTTGCTCAAGTTTGCTCTCACACTCGTTTGTGCCTTGACACAAGAGGAGCCATTGTCTTGCCTCGGATGCCCCCCTCCCCCCCGTCACTACCCAGCATGCCTCTGCACTGTGTGCGGGCGCGCGTGCGTGCATCACATGATCTACAGATCAGACTGGCCGCTGTGATTGTGAGTGCGGATGGTTGTTCGTCGATTTGTGCCCTGCGATTGGCTTGCCACCAATTCAAGGGGAAGCCCCGCCTTCTGCTCGATGACAGCTGGGATAGGCGCCGGCACGCCCGCGACCCGCCTGAGGAGAAACAGTTCCGAAAATGGATGGATAGTTGGATGTTTATTATCACTAGAAGTGCATATACACACACACACACACACACACACACACACATACACACACACACCTGGTGTCAGTGTTCTCTCGGTATGTCCTGAGTGGGATTTGGGGTCAAAGGCCATTCCAGATGACAATCAAGCGCTCTCGCTTTCAATCAACGACGACGGGGCGCTCTTTTAAAAAAAAAAAAAAAAACAAGCAGCCTGCCGGGCGAAGAATTAGGTTTTGGAGTCTTCAGCAATATCACCGTTTGCTGTCGCAGCATAAATCTGTTTTGTGTTTTGGAGCCACGATGCTTGCATGTCCCGTTTTGAACGTACGAGCGAGCATGCCCGGGCATATCGGCCGTTTAGCTGGTGAAATGTGCTGACTATGCAGTAATGTGCTGGAGTGACATGTGGAATAATTTGCATGTGCAAAAAAAAAAAAAAAAAAAAAAGCTCAGTCAATAAAAATCTGTACTGTCAGGCAAGTGTAAAAAGACGCTAACTGACACATGCCAAAAAAAAAAAAAAAACATGACAATGACTGAAATGGATTCCTTTTACTTTGAAAGTGACATCACTTCAGCGTTTGATGCTCACAGGACTGAGCTCTAATGGCTTCATTGAAATCAATTACTGTCTATAATTTTTAATAGCATGTTTATAAATGAATCTTTTACATTGTCGCTCGATAAATCAAGGATGATTAATGACATGCTTTCCAATGTCGTGGTTTACAAATACTATCCAACAATGATGAATATTCATAAGTTAAACAAATGGCGAAATCACAAAGTTGACAATGAACAAAAAATAAATATGGAACAATGAAATGCTCAATGTAAGCATAATAAGCATAAATAAATATAACTATCAGTCATATATTTGTAATTGACATTATTTTGACCGTGCTGGCTCGTGTGGCAGGTCTATCTAATGGTGTGTCCAGCAGTTGAATTCCGTTGTTGCGGACACAGATAAACACACACTGATGCACGCCCTTACACGCACACTCTCACGGGCGCGTGCATGTGCACAATACGTTCATTAAGCAACAATTGTTTGGGGAGTTGCTCATCAGTCCACACATTGTGCAAAGTCAACTCTGTCTTTTGTCTGACATGGACACACGTACGCACGCACGCGCGCGCGCACACGCAAACACTGGAAAGGAAAGGAGTACTTTCTGGCACTGTGCTGACTATTTAATGCCTTTGATATTCTGACATACGCTATAACAAATAAAGCGCGACAACGTGGGCTCCCTCTAGCGGTAGAGGAAAGAATCGCTGCACACCGACAGCAGTTGCGTTCAACGCCAAAGTGAACTTGTTTGTTTTCAAACCTTGATCAAGGGATCGTGTTTTATGCGCAGAGCGAGGATGAGCGGTGCTGAAAATGAATGAATGAAATCACAATTGAAGGGAGCGCAAGTCATTTGCTGGTTTTCCCTACTCGCTCTTGCGCTGTTCCTATCCTCCAAGGGTAGTGGTGGTCAACGTACATGTAGTTCTTAAAAAGTGTTGCTTTTAAATGTTCATTAAAGTCCCATTTTCACTTCAACTTTTGTGTGCAATACCCTTGAATGTAATCACATTTTAGTTCATGACACCCTGTTAGATAGTCTAACTGTGTGTAACGTTACAATATTAAATACAATATTGAAGAGTTTTTGTCCTCTATGCAACTGAATTTTTGGTGTTTTGAGGAATACAAAAAACAAGTCACAAACCATTGTGGCGGGTACCCCGTGGGATGCGTTGTGTTGGTCTACCACCCACATTCCCGTTTATTGTTCTTGGTAGGCTTATTTTCGGCGCAGGTGAGTGCGACCCGAGGACATGAAGTTGGCCAGTTGGCCTTCCTACCTCCGAGTTGAAGCCGCCGCCGCCGCCGTCCGCGTCCTCCTCTTCGGCTCCGCGCGCCCCGAGCGCGCAGACGCACACTGCCAGGAAGAGGCTCCGTCTCCACAGCAACCGGGGGGAAGAGCCGGCCATGGTCCGCTGGTTGTCGGTGGGGTCGTTGCAGGAGCGGTGCAATACGGTGAGCGAAGCGAGTACGGGGTTGGGGTCTTTCTTGTAGACGGCAGAAAAACGCGGCAGGACAAGAGCCGACTAAAGGTCGACCTGCATGCCGGGAAGCTCCGTGTCAGCGGGTGAGATGGGCTGAGCCTCCATGGAAGGGGTCTAGCTACTGTTTATCACAAGCGGGTTGAAGTAGGCAAAGCAACCTTGCAACAACAACAACAACAACAAAAAGTGCACTTTGAACGAGTTTGTTCCTGAGGACTTCCTCCTCCCGAGATAAGAAAGCGTCACTGAGACGAAAACGTAAGAAACCCCACCGCACCTGAGCCCCTAATTGGCAACGTGAGCGTTTTGTCGCCTTCAATAATGCACTTTGTAGTCGTTGCAACGTGGGAAAAAACAAAAACAAGAACAACAACAGCTCGCGTGGGCTAACACTCGCTTCACGGTCCGGAGTCAAAAGCTCTTATTCCGCCAGCAGGACGAGCAGGACAGCGAGTAGGCGACTGATGAGCTGCGCGTGAGCGTGTCTTTGTCAAGCTGAAGGGAGCCCGCAAAAAAGCGTGACCAACCGGAAGCAACGTGTGGCGGGTGACTGTCAAAATAAAATCAAGTTCCGCAAAATCCCGTGCAAAATAAACGACCACTGACAGTGTTTTTTTTTTCTGGCACTTGACAGTATGAGAAATAAAAAAATAAGAAATAAGAAATCATAGAAGTATTAAATATAACATTTTTCATAACTTTATTTTTCAATATATCATGTTTGCAATTGTGCTGAATATTTGTAGTTTTATTTCCAGAAAATATAATGGTTATTATAAGTAATTAATGCTAAATAATACGATACTATTATCGTATCGTATTATTTAGTATCAGTTGTGACTTCAAAAAACATATATATATATATTTTATATATAGAGAGAGAGAGAGAGAGAGAGAGAGAGAGAGAGAGAGAGAGAGAGAGAGAGAGAGAGAGAGAGAGAGAGAAAATCAGAAATCAAATGTTTAAAAAAAACTCTTTGAGAGCTTCGTATGAAATCCAGTTCGGACATGTTCAATATTGAAGATCACGCCCCGTACGTACATGCAGGTACATGTATTGACAATACGCAAAATCTGAGTCGAAAGAGTACGATTCCTTTTATTTTGCAAGACGGGCTCTGACTGAGTAGGGGGGGAGCCGACATCAACAACCTTTGTGTGCAGGGAGGTGGTGTGCAGCATGGAACCACACACACACACACACACACACACACACACACACACACACACACACACACACACACACACGCGCACATATAAATCGCAAGACA
>NW_017805745.1:1200950-1266507 GCF_001891065.2 Hippocampus comes | reverse complement strand
CTGCCGTTGTGAAACGCCAGCCAGCTTTTGCTCCAAGTGTGTGTGTGTGCGTGTTTGTGTGTGTGCGTGCGCGCTGGAACCACACACACACACACACACACACACACACACACACACACACACACACACACACACACACACAAGCGCAAATTTAAATGGCAAGTCATCAAATCGGACTGAAAAGTGCCGACAAGCCAAATGGGATTTTGAAACCTCCATTATTTGCAATTAAATGCATTTTCACAAGACTACCTTCCGGTTTGCATGATGGATGAATGACAAAATCTGACTTTATACTGTATCAATGTGAGAGGCAATTTGTGTTATGGTCCACTCTGCTGAAGGCAGCATAAGAAGGCCGATTTCCTGACACATCTACTCTCATTTCCTCTGGCCGTCAGAGGGAGAGTCATGTCGGTGTACAGCAATCACATCTTTATCTAGCGACTTGATCTGAGCCCCCCAGGAAGGAGCTGCCAACATAATTGCCACATTTAAATGTTATTGGTCAAACGGGGGCTCGGTTTTTTTCAGTGGTGGGGAGCTAAGAGGTCTTTTCAGCCTCTGGCGGAGATGAGAAAGGATGAGGCCCACTGAACACACACAAGGATTGCTTCCTCGAAATCAACAAGAAAAACACCAAAGTTCAACAGGATTTCTTCCGGAATTAAATTATCACCATCTGAAATTTTTTTCAGTGGAGTCAAAAAAAAAAAACACTTCTCGGCTGCCATACAACGTGTACCGAGTCTTTATTATATCTTGTTGTTATCAATAGTGAAAACCATTTGTATTTTTGTCATTTTAGCAAGAAAAAGAAAATTCATTTTGCTTCAGCAGGCCTCCTAAAATGATATGGTGGGCCAGATCTGGCTCCCGGGCCTTGATTTTGAAACCTGTGCTTTAGGACAAACAACCATTCACGCTTATGAGCGAATACCAATTCCAGGTATCGGAAGCCAGCTAATACCAGCCTTATCTTAATTTATCAGGTACTCATGGAGGCTGCTGATACCAGCCACGGATCCTTCAGGTAAGAGTACGTTCTCCTTGGAAGTAGTCGACGCGGTGCTGTGCTGTTTGACAAATCGGCGAACCATCTCTGCATCAGAAAGAAAGCTTTTGTTCACAAGTTTTGGTCATTTTGCGAAATAAAAGTTGAGATTCCAAAAGTCGCCAAGGTATCAGTACTCAGTATCGGTGAGTCCTCAAAGAGTGAATCGTCACGCTGATATCGGTCTGGAAAAAAAAGTGGCATCCCTAATTTGATGCTCATTACTGAACCTAAAAAAAAAAAACATGACTTTGGAATGGAAGGACTCCCAACCACAGAAATATGATCGGATGTACAAAACACTCGTTGATTGTGCCAAATTGTGGTATATATTTAATAAAGACAAGCAAAAGTGTATTATATGAATGTAAGTGCCATGTAATTGGCCAATTGGCTGGCAACCAGTTCTTGCCTGAGGTCAGGTGGAGTAGACTCCTGCTCCCCTGAGAAAGGATAAGCGCAAAAAAACCCCCAAAAAAAAGGTGTATGCATGTTTACCGTCAAATACGGTACCATTTTGTGTATGCATCACCAAAGAGCCAAAAAGAAAAACAAAACAACGACAGTGATGATCCAATACGAATTCTTTGGACACTCACTGAGCTGCACCCAAAGCAACAAGACACAAAACGACAGAGAGCAGCAGTCATTATGCCCAAATGAAGTTTGGAAATTCCCACTTGGAGTGTCGAAGGCCCCTTTTGCTGACACATGAAAAGAAAGCTCATTTACAGTCAGAGAAACTTTTCTTCCCACACAGCAACAGCTGCTTGTGCCTGTGAGTCAGCCTCTGCGGGCGCTTCATGAGCAGGTGAGTGCCGTGGTGGGTCAGAGAAGGTCGGCTCCGAGCCCCGAGGCCAACCTGCGAGTCCACCTGCATGCAGACAATTCATCTAAAACAAAGCAGTCAGCAGTACGCTGCAAAACTGACAGAGGAATCTTCTCATCGCTTCAACTGGGACTTGATGAAGCTTTGTTGAATTGGCTAGTTTAGATTTGCCCTCAATAGCAATTATTCATCATTCTTCAAACGGGAAATTACCAGTATTGCACTTTTATGAAAACATACAATTAACCCCCCTGCCCCCACCCCTCCATCGCAAGCATGTTTGAACGTATTTGCAAATACATTCGAACATATTAGCAAATATGAGTACATTTGAACATACTTGCAAATACACTTGAATGTCCTGGTGGGCTAAATGCTAAAAACATCGCATTTTTGCCCCATAATGCCACCAAGTATTGCGGAAGTGCAAGTTAAAAAAAAAATGCAATTTTTTTCTTGCATTTGGACTTCATTATAGCAATATGTGCGTTTGAAAATTAAATAAGTGAATATTGTTTCATAGTAATTATGATGGTTTTATTATTATTTCCATTTGGCATTTTTTCCCCCATAATGCAATGGGATACGCGCATATGCAAGTCCACATCTCGTGCCGTTGTGGTGTTTCGTCTTCAAACACGTTCATACGTATTTGCAAATACGTTCAAACTAGTTTTCCAGTCAGAAATGTTTACTTGACAGCTCCACGCTTCCATACGCAATTACGACAGTTTGTGCATCAAGAGGGTCATGCTTTAAGATCCTGCTCCTTCCGGTGTGCAGGCCTTGGCCACCAAGGGGGGCCTATAAAACATACGGATATAATGCACTGAAGTCATGCTAATTCAACCTTTTGCTCACAAAAAAATGTTGAGAGCATTTGTGGCCAAATTTCCAACTACAGCGTAATCCACATTTGAAAAAATGAAATATTGAATCGGATCGAGAAGGTACCAGCACCACTTGGACAAGTGGAGATACACCAGCATGACAAATGTACACTTCACGATTCAGCCATAAACCAGTGACATAAATTTAAAATATGTGCTTGGGCTGCAAGTAAAAAAAAAAAAGAAAAGAAAAAAAATCTATTCCTCCAAAATGGCTTCAACTACAATTGAGGATTAGCACGGAAATACTGTAATAATGGGGAAGCGTCGCCACGCATTATGAAATCCAGAAAGTACAATTCTTCACTAGTGGCAGGTGACGGAGAAGACAGCTGAGTGATTAATATTACCATTATTTATTTTCTCGTCAATCAAATTTAGCAAAGCCAAGCATGAACGTTCTCTGAAAGCTCTCTGGGCTCTCTTCTAATGCGATACTGCCCCCACATGGCAAGAACACTAACTTGCAAGCAATTCAATGAAAGGATGCTTATTCAACAGAAAGTGCAATCCTATTTTTTTCAATGTATGTAAACACCGAAACATTTACACGCACCTTAAATTATATTGCATCAATTAAAATGGGTAGAATGTTAAATGTGACGCTTGAGCAGAAACTAAAAAAAAGAACAAAAACAGTTGTGCCATCAAAAACGTCGTCTTCAAAAAGGAGGAATACTGTATTTGGAACTTTGAACGTTTTGAAGCAAAGGTCACGCAGGCACGAGGAAAACATGCAAATTCCACACAAGAACCCTGGACCTCTGCACTCCGTCTGCCGTGCCGCCTGTGGGCCCTTTATACAGGACCTTACTTCTCTTTCACATGCTGTCACTTGCGCTCGAGTATGAAAAAAACATTCGCGATACAGTACAGGTGTCAAATTCAAGGCCCGGGGGCCAGATCCGGCCCACCACATCGTTTTATGTGGCCCGCAAAAGCAAATTATGTGTGTCAACTTCCGTGATCGTTTCTAAAATCTGTACTGAAATATCAAAGTGTCATGTGTCATAAAGAATGTTGCGCTTTTGCAATAATGTTGTTACTCTGTTAAGACTCACTTGAACAATAATTGAACAGGCTATTATAGTTGGTTTGATGGGGTTCAACAGTAGAAACCCATAAATTCGTTGTGTGCATGTACTAATAGGATAAGACGATGAAACATTTGTTTGGTTTCACTGTCATAACGAAAAATGAATTTGACATTCCTGCAATATAGCATCATTGCTTTAGAGCTACAGATAATAACTTTTGATATCAATCGATGGATCTTATATTGAGGAAACACAAACGTATTAGCGTTTCGTTGCTGTTCTCCGGAGTTTGTCCATGTGAGCCGCCATACTCTTGCGACTGCGACTGTACTTCCGCATACGTTTTACGCTTACCGCCCCAGCGTCACACAATTATTGTTCTCGAATTATCACTGAACAGACCGAAACCTCGATCTGGACGTCCTCTCAGATTTTCACTGAAGTAAACCGACATTGAATAAATGTTCGTGTCCGGATAACTTCGTCTTGATGAGCGTTGAAGCTTCTCCACCGGGGTTAGCTTAGCTTGCTAGCTGACGCCTTTCTCAACGCTTCGCTGAGCAGCGATCGAGTGAGAGCGTAAAGTCTTGTGATTATCGTGTGAAAATGTGTGCACAAAGTGTGAAAGAGGAGTACGAGGGGGAACTTTGTCGGACAGAGGAGAGCGAGCGACAAGCTCAACTACTGGACGCTAATTTAAAAAAGATGCCTCTAGATCTGGTACACGCAGCAGGTTTGTTCACTTTCAAATAATGGGTTCGACCCAACTTTAAACGCTGTCCGGCTGCAATGTTTCTGGCAATTAATAAATAAATTAAAACTCAGATAGATTGACCACTGATAAAGTGACACCAGCAGTACTGTCCTAATATTTAGCCAGAACGCGGCCAGTAATGGTTTCCTTTTTAACTGGATTGAGGGCAGTATTTGTTTTGCAATGCAGCGAAATGCACACTCTGTAGACGCGCAGCATTTTACAGTGTCCCGTTGACCAAAACCCCTCATGGGGGAGTGATTGTTACTGTCGGGTCGAAAACAAATTCGGCATTGGGTGAGCTCACCCACTATGATACATTGCATCACCACTTGCCTGAAAAGCTTGACGTGACTAAAGCAGGTGCATTTGTCTGTTTGTATTCTTCAGACACCGTAGAAGATCTTCACCGATATCCAGACGCCTCCCACATTAAAACGGAAGAGGAGGAGGCTGATGTCACCAACTTTCCATTGACTGTCATTGTGAAGAGTGAAGATGATTATGAAGAAGGAGAAGAAGAATGTGATGGAGATCACTGCAGAGGAGCCGGCTTCTTCGCTCAACTATCAGATTGTGATGCTGCGTCATCACAATCACGTGACACGGATGATGACGACAATGATGATGAACACTCTAAAGGTGACATGACGCGTCACACCCAAGATACCCCCTGGCAATGTTCACAGTGTGGGACAACATTGACCACAAAGTGGGATTTGAAAGCACACGTGAGAAGCCACACAAGAGAGAAACCTTTCATTTGCTCACTTTGTGGCAAAAGTTTCACACGTAAGGAAAAGTTGAAGATCCACATCAGAACGCACACAGGGGAGAAACCTTTTATCTGCTCAGTGTGTGGCAAAATGTTTACGCATAAGGGACATTTGACCTTACACATGGGAATGCACACTGGCGAGAAACCTTTTTCCTGTTCTATTTGTGCCAAAAATTTCACACGTAAGGCACATTTGAACAAACACATGAAAATACACACTGGAGAGAAACCTTTTGCCTGCTCAGTCTGCGGCTTAAGCTTCAGTGAACGCCCAGGATTGGTTCTGCACATGCGGACGCACACTGGCGAGAAACCGTATTCTTGCTTAATGTGTGGCAGAAGTTTCTCTCTGAGTCGCAATTTGACAAGACACAGACGAAGACACACCGGTGAGAAACCATTCTCCTGCGCTGCGTGCCATGAACGTTTCTCTTACAAGTATCAGGTGAGCAAACACGAGTGTGCCAGTAAGAAAAGCAACAGGCAATGAAGCTGCAGAACTTTTAGAAAACAATGCAGAAACTGCAACTACCGCAAACAAACTCAGGCACTTTTTCTGGTTTTACTATGATGGAATGTAATAAAATCGGAAATGCAAGTCGTCAAACTGATTTGGTCCTCACGATTGATTTTTTTTTTTTTTTTAAATCAACAATGTGGAGTGTTTTAACCTTAGGAACTGATACAGTGTTCATTTCTGGACAAAGAGGAGAAGCTACAACTAGAGTTAAATGCTTGCGTAAGGTTGATAAAAAGCTGGCATGGTCAGTGTCATAGCTACCTTTCACACCTTTCCCTTAGTAAGGTCTTTTAGCCTTGGTCAACTCAGGTACGCGGTGCGGAAGGGTCCGGTTTGTAATCATGCATGAGTCTGATGTAATACATAAAAACACGTGTTTTTTTTTGGGGGGGGGGGCGCATACATGTCTTCGCAAGCGATGTATTGTCTGAATTCACTGTCACAACTTTTCAAGTCAAAGTATCTTGTTTGCCCCTGAGTAGTTTTGCGGCAGCTGTTCTGTGCGCGAAGTCGCCACACGGTGTGTCACATCTCTACTTTACTTGACTATCCCCCACCCCCACCACAAACAGGTTAAGCCAGAGCCCGTCTAAATACAGGAACCAAAGACCCCACAGTAAAGACAATGAGGAGCCAACCCCCTCCCCCCCACCTCATATTAAAGGGGAAGAGTGAGATGCCCTCCCACACGCACACTCGCGCACATAACGTAAAACAGGAAACGATGTAAAATAATCCCTCGTTGATCATGAGGGTTATGTTATTGACATTAGTCAGTCTCAAAGCCAACAATCAGGATGGAGAACATGTGAAAATGCGAAGCCATAAAAGATGAACTGTGTTATGGCGAGGGATTACTGTACTCCAACAAAACAGACACAGATTATAAAAAGAGTGACAGTAGGATTTACGAGTGTTGAGAGGCCTGGCTCAGCTGCTGGCGCTTGGTGTTTTACTGCTGGCCGTCGAGGGCGCCGACTTTCTCCAAGACAAGACGAACCACAAGAAGATGAAGAAACCTGCCGGGAAGGAGGATGAGACATGGCCGCTGAGGAGCCGACAGGGAGCCAGCGAGGAGGACGGCGTCAATGTTTGGCGCACCCACCTTGCAGGGAGTTGAGGATGCAGAAGAGGTAGAGGCCCGCCGTGCTCAGGTGGCCAAAGGAGAAGAAGACAAGGCCCCAGGTGATGCCCAGCAGGGTGCTGACTCCCAGCAGCGTGCTGATGTTCTGCTTGGTTCGCCCTCGCTCACCCTGCCCAACCTGTGGCAGCCATACACAAATACGCTCGCTAGGTACCGGATCTGAAAAGGTCACTCTATTTGTCTTAGCCATAGAAACACAGTTGAGGAAAAAGTCCGAATGACGTGCAAAACGATGATGAGGAAAATTTGCCCCAACTGGAAAACTAAATCATCTCTGATTCCAATGCAATTGGATTTGATGTCCAAGGAAAAAGCGCGTACCCGTTTGCTGTGCGGGAGGCCGGTCAAACGTTGGACGGTCACCACCAGCATGACGAGGTTGAAGGCAAACACCACGCTGAACACGCCCAGCGTGCTCACCATCTTCAGCGTGCCGTCCAGCAGGTAGCATCTGCGCGCACGCCGCACCACCCGCCATCACGTTACATTACGTTACGTTACGTCAAGAAGCGCCGCACCGGGCCGCCCCCAAGTTGCAAACTGAAGTCAAGTACCGCCTGCTTACATTTGAGTGCTTTCGGGATCTGTGGCGTCCAGGGCCACGCGCCCGTAAGCGTCGGGTTTCAGGAAGACGGCCAAGATCACGATGGCGGCGGGAAGACCTGCGCACAGGGAAAAGACCTTCACGTCAACTGGGACTATCGGAAAGCAACTCTGTTTTTCATTCAACTATACGGATATCATTTCCCCCCCCATGAAAAATATCGTTGTGAGAGGCGGCAGCAAACTAACGGCATCCGTCGCACATTGGTTGCCAAGCCTACTACTTCGTCTACTTTGTGTTTCTTGTTCTTTTGCGTAGCTAGAAGCGGAAGTTTCCAAATCAACCGGAACTCATTCACTGCCGTCAACTCGATTATCGAACGGTGGTTTCGGGTGCCGGTCCGAGCACGACCGGTCTTGGTGTCGGCTTTACATGTTGGTGAAACATGATTTTAATGCGTGCAACTACTGTCTCTACCAAGGCCGGGTCTAGACAGGCACGTACGAGGGGGCAGCCCCAAATGTCAATCCAATAGACTATTTTTTTTATATCTGTTTGAAGCTTCTTCTACTCAATTTCCAATGTTTTGGATGCTCCGTGGCCGATTGCTGCCTCTCACAGGGCAGAGCTGATGCTACATTCTGCAGGTGTCGTCCGATCGTTCGCTTTTGTGGAGTGGACGCGTGGACTCACTCCATCCGGCAAGGCCGAGCTTGAGCATGTATCTGCGGATGTAGATGTTGAAGACGCGCACGAGGAGCAGGTAGAGGTGGAAGCTCTCCAGCGCCATCCAGCTGAAGGTGGCCAGCAAGGAGTAGTGCAGCGCCAGAGCCACGTAAAAGCAGAGCCCGTCGGACGACAGCGCCGCCGCCCGGCTGGACAGGAAGTGAGCGTTGAGCAGGATCAGCGCCACGGCCAGGTTGGCGTGCACCTTCATCGACACGTCCTCGCGGAGTTTCCTGCCAGACGCACACGCCGCTCGGTTAGACACGAGACCATATTTAGGGAAACGGCTATTTTCGAGTGAAAATTACGTGTTTGTATCATGTATATTTCAAAATATTGGGGAAAAAAACAGAAATAGTTTTCATGTAGTTGTTTTTAAATGCAGCAATTTTCAGGATGAAAACAAAATCATAAAAAGTACCAATTTTAAATTCAGTTTTAAAGTGGGCCTGTATTTCAGAAAACAAGTACGTTTTTAATTTTTTTTATTTTTACTTTTTGCTGCCTATTTTTTGAGGAAATGCCCCAATCTGCGGCCCCTTCTCAAGGTTTATCGTTTTCCTTGCCCTCCAGGGATTTAAGATCAGATAATGTCATAAGTATTTTTCAACTGTGGGCGTGTGAAGCCCTTTGAGACTTTTCTCAGATTAAGGACTGGACAAAAATGTTTTACTTCACTTGAAAGTTGCAAAGTTTTGAGACAAAACTTGGACGTTGCTGAGCAAAAGATTTTTTCAGATGAAACTGATTCTTTTTTTTTTTTTTTAGATTCTATTCGAGTGTTTTGAAAAACACCTGAAATGAAAGTTAAAAAAAATAAGCAATTAGAGAAAAAAACGTCTAACTTTCTCGAGGCAAATTGTAAGACTAAGGTGGTAATCTTATGAAATGAAAGTTGCACACTGAGCAAGGAAGCCAGGAATAATCGGCCCCTCCGCCACCCGCTCCCAAACCACCTTTTGGTGACGAAGAGCAGCAGCGTCATGACCAGCGTGACGAGGGAAAGCGTGCAGCCAATCAGAGAGAGGTATGACAGCACCGCTTCATTGGCGTCTGAGAGGGGGGCGGACACCTGCAATGGAAAAACAGCAACAAGTTTGGCGAGCTTCCAGGGCACACGGATGGAAAAGAATGAAGGGAAGGCATCCGACTTCGTAGGAAGGAGAAGAAGCCACAGAAAGGTCGACTCACAATACAATGGAGAGTTTCCGCTCTCCATTGTATTGTCGCTGTTTTTTCTACTTCCACTCTTCTGAATATCAGCCTTCAGTCAAATGCTCAAAGGTGAGACAGTAGGCTCCATTTTTGTAAACAGCGCTTGGGTGTATAAATGGATTCGTCTTGATTTTGTGCTGTGAATGCCTAGTTGAGTGTGTTTGGGAATTTGGCTGGCCGTTCTGGCGGAGCAGGGGCGTTTTCTCAAAACACACACGTGGCGCAACTGACAATCTGGTGGCTGAAAGTAGACTAAAGTTTAGACCACCTGCAAGCTGGTCTAAGTTGTGGTGCAGGCGGTGCGATATGATTTGATCGAGGCGCAGGCAGACAGATTCTGATAAGCGTGGTTGATGTCATCCTATTTTATTCATAATTGTGACAACGGTGACATCAAACCCTCTGAATCGTCGTCAAAAGCAATGCATTAAAGGTATTACGATTATCAACATTATGAGCTTTATTATATTTTTGAAGTCACCCTTATTGGGGTTTTCACGCGGACAAGAAATGAACAAGTTGGAAGGCGGTCTCCACTTTACAGCGGCTAACTTTACCTCACCCACCCATGGAGGTCTGCTAGCAGTTCCGTATCAACACATTTTGTGCACGTCAATTTCCGACATGATTTCCAGAAAGTCTATTTATGCTTCCGCCATGGACACTGTGCACCTCTCTGGCTCTGATTTGAAACGGAATTACAGAGTCGCCGCCATTGGCCGGGAAGCAAGTCGGCTGCGCGCACACCCGCAACAATGCAAACACCCCTGTTTCTAACTGCGCACGTTTGTGAAAATATCAAAAGAAGGCAAGCTCCACCCACGCACGCATTTAGACGTCAGTTTGTGCTCGACTTGTTCCGTCGACAAAAACAGAGGCCGTTATCTTGGTGGTTATCCTCCTAAACGGAGACTCACTAATTACCTTATTTAAGATTCTTCGAAAAGGGTTTGTCCAAATAACCTCTCACTCATTTGCTTTGGAATGCCATGAACGCTCTACAGTGGCGGAATTAAACAGCATTTATGGACTGACTGTATTTATACGTACAAACTGAATGCATTCAAACGGGCCAATAGTGGATTCTCAAGTATAATGGACAGAAATTTGTGCCAAAGCACCGTTGCAGCCTCAGATGCTTTTTGTGTTTCTGGTCAAGTTGTTCTTTACAAAGTACAATCAGAGGTGAAAAAAGGAAGTGCACGAACATCATGTCACACCACACACGCCATTCTTACCAACCTATCACCTGCAAGTACCTGCAAAGTATGTTTTAGATCACCCGAAAACGTTTTAGATCATTTCAAGCTCTTTTGAATATTTATCGGCAATCATTTTTTTGCTGTATTGGGCATTTGTAGGCCTTGAAAAAGTACAAAACAACACATTTGTACTGTATTTGAGTGGCTTTTGGGCCACGAGTAAGAGCAGGAACTTCTGCAGACCAACGGCTCGCAGGGGCGACTCCCTTCGTCCAATTCGTCCGTTAAATCGAGATTTCGTTGCACTGACGTTCTTACTCCCGTATGTGAGAAAATATGTCAATTAGAAAGCTACTCACCTTTTGTGGAGAAATTCAAGAAGGCGCATCTGGGGCTTTGTCTTTCCTGTTGACCACATTGACATTTCCATACACTGCGCATGTATTTAGAGTACATGCGCAGTGTCATCCTTTGACTTACGTTGATGGTGACCGCATTGACAGTGATGTTCACTCGCTGCCGCAATCCTGAAACAGTTTTTCCGTGCAAACGCAAGCCAAGCAGCCTGTTCTGGTAGAGTTCCTCTGACGTCACGTTCTGCAACGGTGAACAACAAACATCCACAATATAGAAAGCCTATATTAAAAAAAATGCTGAAGTATTGGAGGTATGTTCTGAGTTCCATAAAACGTGACTTTGAATGTGATTGGTTGAATCTGAACATAGCCATACCCTCAGTTGTAGGAGGGTGTGCACACTTGTGCAACTGCTTTATCTTGACTCCCGCTTTTGTTTTATCCACTTCAATTATACTGTCAGTCGCATTTATTACAGAAAGAGTTCTGAAAATGTTTTATCACATACATCTGACTTGAGCAGGGGTGTGCAGACTTTTTATACCCCCAAGAAGCTAATGAGGAAATAAAAGAAATAAATGTAATGTATTCGAAAACCAAAAAAACTGCAACTGTAAAACATAATAGGACATCATAGCAATTTTGTAGTGTCTCTGTGTTAGATACAGTACAGTATGTGCCTTTAAGAGACGAGGCCTGGTTGGATTCAGCTACGTGCAAGTGCCCAAGCGTGAGCTGTGGCCAGCAGCAGTTTGGGTGTGAATATTTCAATGTTCTTCCAGCATTCCATAAACTGTATTGCAGTAAATAAGTACACCGTAAAACTCCTAATAATAATAATAATAAATAAAAGTCTCGCTTTGAGCTTTTGTTCTTTTTTTTTTTTTTTAGTTCTTCTGAGGTTGCAAGAGTTTTTCAAATTGCACAGCACAGCCTCTGCTGTTGTTGCATCACTGCATTTGACACACAAGCGACATCTCTTCCTCTTGCAAAAGATTTTTTTTTAATGCTGCGCGTGCGTGCATGCGTGAGAGCGCAAATGTGATTTCAAATCTGTTCTGTACAGAGGTGGCAAAACTACTCATGCTCTTCACAGGGCAGCATCGCATTACATAAAAATTATTGCAATTATGTTTGTTTTTTTTGGGGGGGTTGTTTTTGTTTTTGTTTTTTTGCATTTTGTGTCAAACCAAACGCTACCATGGAACCTGCACGCCGAGCTGCACAGCGTGTTTACTTGATTGATTTTCTGCAGGGAAAAGGTTGACGTGTTTACAACATGAGTTTTCCTCAACTTTCTCCTCATGTACTGAACAACAATCAATTTGTGTACCCATATGGATCGAGGCCACGTCACCATGCAGAACAACAGGGTGTCGTCCAAGCTGGGGAGCAAATCTCCGGGCAGGTGGACGTTGACTCTGCTGTTGTTGACGGGTGTGCCAGCGTTGGCCTACAACAAAGGCCCAAAAACAGGAAGAGAAAATAAATGAGAAATATTCTACGGACTGAATGTGATACCACAGGTGCACCAAGGACCGAAAGATTTGACCGCACGGTGCAGTAAAGCCCTGCCACGGTGCTTGTGGGGGACAGGGACCGAGTCTTGATGCGAATCGCTAGAAAAACTCAACAGGAACAGTCTTATAATGCTCCTTCTGAAATGCTCGAAGATGCCACAAGATGGCGGTCGTCCAAGTCCTGGTCCCTGTGTCATATCGGCGCCAAGGAATTCTGTTGAAGAGGCAGGTCTCGGCTAACAGGCAAGCTTTGAATGTTGCCGCGGAGCTCAGGCTATCCTGGGTTGTTAGCAAGGCGTGACGAGGCAAATAGGCGGGGCTTGGCGATATTCTTCCATACCTCGCTGTCGCTGGCGGAAATGTGCAGGCCGGGGAGGCGTCCACCGGGTTTGAGCAGGAGGGCGGTCAGGCGGCCCACCCGCATGGACGTGCTCTCCTTCACTTCAGTCTGCTCCAGTGAATTTTCCAGACGCTCGATTGCTCTTCACACAAAGAACAAAAAAATAAATAAGTCACCGCATACGAATCTGCTCTGTTTTCTTCCGATTCATCATATTCTTGCTCCTACGCACATATTTGGATGGGAAATGACAAAATGACGGAAGACCTGCAGGACATTCCGTGTTTACTTCTCTAGCCACTACAAGCTCATGTATATATTTTTTTAATCCTCGAGGAAACTAAGGGCAGCAAGAAAACTGGTCGTTGCAACAACAATAATAGAACAGAATGAGAATTTCCAGTATTAATCCCTGAAGCCATGGCGGGGAGGCACATTTTTATCCAAGAAGAGACTAAGGGCAGCAAGAACAAAAAACAGCCATAGCAACAACAATAGAGGAAGAGAATTTGGATTTCTATTATTATGACTTGAAAGGAGACGAAGAGCAATAAGAAAACGGACCGCTGCAAAAAATGAGTTCACGCACTTAATGTTAGTTTGCTGTTCAGCAGTTTTGTGCCATACTTGAATTGCCATTTTTATGATAGAGAGCAGCTTGCACTCAAAACAAACAAACAAAAAAATCTGGGTGTGTGGTTATTTTGTTGTTTGCTTCAAACCCCACGTTGGTGTGTTAGGATAGTGGATTTGTTTTATGAATGCATTGATGAATGAATTATGAAAATGAAATATATCAAGAGCGTATATTTGGTCCATATTTCAACTGGCACTTTTCTCATAGGAAGTGCTTGGTCTCATGGGCGCCCCCCCAGAGAAGCACTGATGAAAAACTGTGGCCCCCGCCAGCACTGAAGTTGCCCATCCCCACTCTAAGATGTCCGAGTTGTCAACGTGAGTGTGAATTGCCGTTTGTCCGCATGTGCCCCGGCTTTGGCCGTTTTGTGACAATACTCACTCAAAGTCGATGTCGGGCTTTCTGCCGTCCATGATCATGTTGACGTGCGCCATACAACGTTTGGCATCCGCAAGGCCTGTTGAAAACTTTGATTGTTGTTGTTGTCGTCGTTTTAACTTTTGAATAGAAATGCGGCACATGGTGGGCAAAAGTTGCACATTTTTTGAAAATCCAAATGCCTGCTAATTCGAAATTTGTTTCGTAATCCAACCTTTGCTTGGAGCCATGAGATGCAAATCTTTTGACAAAAATGGATTCAAAACCATAAAACTGGCTGGAAATCCCCCATTAAGAACCCAACCCTTGCTTGGAACCCAACTTTGAAACCACAACCCGGTCTTAAAACCGCAATTTGAAATATTCTTTTGAAACCAAACTTTATATGGTTGAAACTCTATTTTGAAGGCCACATCCGGAAAGCTTTTTTTAATACCGCAAAGCAGCCATGAAACCCGAATACTTTCCCTCAAGCCTATTTTGAAAGTCAAATCCTGTTTGAAAAAGGTTTTTTGTAGCTTCCATCAAACTCAATCAAAACCCTGGTTTGAAAGTCTACTTTGATATCCTCACCCTGTCTTGAAACAATAATCCCATCATAATTCCCGATAGGCACCTTCAGATCATAATATAAAACCGTAAGGCCTTTCTAAAAACCCGAGCACTGTCTTGAAACCCGAACTACAAATCCAAACTCAGGCTACAAAACCCTAACGTGAATTCCCAGCCCTGCTTTTTAACACAGATTTGAAACCCTAAGTCTGTCTTCACACCCTAATTGTACATACTCACAGTTCCCTTTTTTTTTCCATTTCTGTCTATTACTAAAAACTCACTTGTTGGTGGGTTTGTTCTCTTTAAAGTAGTTTGTTCTCTTTAAAGTATTCAGTCAAGCTCCCGCGCTCTATAAATTGACCCAATCTTTACATACTGTACAAAGTGTGAACATGGAAAAAAAAAATCACCTACCTCGTTTGGGTCCAGAAACCACACAACTCGTGTGTAGGTCTTCAATCATACAATCTGTGCTCAGACACTCCGTTCCCCCGGTGTCATGTTGATCCGGTATGTCCCCTCTAACCGGACTCTGGTCGAGATCTTTATTGTGCCGAAGAACTCGATCACAACACGCCAAAAGTGGCAGCAGCCAAACAAGGATCCACCGCTTCATCCTGACAATTTAAGAGCATGAACATTGCATCGTGGAATCAAAGTCCAACATTGAAATCAACATGCGGCATCGTCCTTTGGCCTCAAATGAAGTCTTTCTGACCTTCAAGGGAAAGCCTGAGATCCAGACGCGAGGACAACGAGAACACAACCGCGTTTGAAATGGAAAGAAAAACATGCAAATGACATTGTAACATCCAAAGAGGAAGTGGCAACAGACAAAAAGCAATACCCAAAAACCTCAGATGAGCTCACATTACAACTTTGCTTGATGACATGATACTTATTGTGACCTGCTGCCCCCGTGACCCGACCCCGGATGAGCGGTGGAAAATGGATGGATGGATGGATGGATGGAGATATATATATATATATATAATATATACACACACACACACACACACACACACACACACACACACACTAATAACAACTCAACTAAATCAAAGCACTTTTAAAATGAAGTCAAACTCACTTAATTTAAAAAACAAATGTCAAAATAAAAACTAAGAAAATGAAAAAAATCCCAAATTATAATAACCCTGCTTGCAACCTGACCCTGTTCAAAGAGAGAATTTTGAATACCACATTTTTAAACAGAACATGTTTACACGTTCCAAGTGGCTTTCAAAGCACCTTATTGGGAAACTACAGATGGTCCGGACCACCCCGTGTACAAAAATGAATGAAGTGAAATGATCAATCATAACTGCACAAAATATGCACAGAAAATTTCACTCATCATGGCACCAATCTCTTCTAGTTTTGGAAAGTTAAAATATTGTCATTTCTAATGTGCTCTGACAAGTTGCCAATTTGTATTGTTTTTTTTAATTTATCTTCTATTAGACATATAGCACTGCAGGCAATTTGCTTTTATCTGATAGATAGATAGATAGATAGATAGATAGATAGATAGATAGATAGATAGATAGATAGATAGATAGATAGATAGATAGATAGATAGATTCTATGCTATCTCTCCAAGCAAAACGCTGGTGGTTTATTTCACTGAAACATTTGAGAAATAATTTTCCAAAATGTAAACTACGTACAGACACAACACACAGGAAAAATGTATTTTCAAAAAACATTTTTATTATAAAATATATATTTAAAAAATGCCAGGGTTATTAAAAGAAAACGAATGCATACTGAAAAATATTAGAATGGGAACACAGTTTCAAGGTTTTGACAGCTTCTTTTTATCACCTGATATAAAGAACAAAGATTAATCTAACTTTTCCAAAACAAAGAAAAACATGTTTTACTTAGCAAATTTACATTTGTAAATGATAAAATAATCTATGATTAATTATACTGTTTCTCGAACGACGTCATAAATTAGGAAAGCCCCCCAAAAATTATGTGAAGGTCAAAGTTATAGAAGGGGTTGTCCAAAATACACCTGCAAATGTCTTGAATTTAGCTGAAGCTTAATTAAGACCTGTGTCACCACGGTGTACTATTTTTTTTTTCAGAATCATAAACCCAAAAAGTAGAACACACTTTCCCTCGCTTGCAACGCTTGCTGAGTTACGTCGCGTTGCAGTGACGTCTGCCATGAGCGCGTTTTTATTGGCTTATATCATTTACGTAAATCATAAACGACACTGAAATTTTAAACAAAACATTACAACTCCCGATCAACCGTTCGACTTTCCCTCTTACGTTGGCCCGATACATGTCAAGCTTCTCGATCTAATTTAGCTTCGCTTAGCTTTCTCGCTGCTGTCCAAGAGACCTGTTTGCTTGCGAGACATATGTAAGAAGGGAAGAAGTGTGTGCGTAACGTGTTTTGATTCTCGCGTGAACATCAGTGCAGAAAGTGTGAAAAGGGAGTGCGAGGGGAAACTTCCGCGAATAAAAGATAAGAAGAAGCGACAACGTCAACTACCGGACGCTGTTTTCATGAAGCCTCAGGATGTGTTGCACAGAGCAGGTCTGTGTACTTCCCTCTCGCGCCTGGTTCATTTGAATTCTTAACAATGCGATGTCTGTTTTAGCTTCATTGACTGGTCCCCAACAAGGAGGCAGTGCATCGTGGCGCCTAGCAGCCCATCTTAATATTGCTCATACATTTTTCTTTTTTTTTCTATTTTCATTTGTCATTTATTATTCTGCCATTTTTTCAGACACAATTGGATGTGACTCGTTTCAGTTTTAGCAGTTATGGTTCGAATATGGCACAAGAGCCATGATGTGAGACGTACGTACGTTTTATGTGTTACGATGGTGATGCAAATTCCAGTTGGAAATGAAAGGGGCAGTCTCAAATGAGGCAACACGGGAGTCCCTTTGTCCCAGGCATGATGATTCGCCATACGGAAACCAAGAGTTGTGTTATTCGTCCCATTTTGCTCACATGCTTGGGATCTTTTTTATGGAAATGTAAACCCTCCCTTTATACCTGGATAGAATTCAACCCAAATTTTGTGGGTTGGGTTTTGTCAGAAATGGCTGTCAGCAAAAAAAAAAAAAATTCTCTTACAAACCCTGGTCATGCAAGTCCTTCCTGCTGCCTATGTCTGGGCAATATTGTATAAACAAGGGTCTGCTCTAAATCAATCAATCTTTTTGGGGTCACATTTTATTAATTTTATTTTGTTAATTAAAAAAAAAAACAATGATTTTATTTTCCCAACAGCGAAAAGACAAGAGCTTGTTTACTAAAGTGGTACTGTTTAGTTTGTCATTTGGGATCAGTCCGGTTCACAGCATCAGATGATGACCAACACAAGTGTCTGCTGCAAGGTCGGTTTGAAGACTGTTGCAACCCAAGTGCATAGCACAGAAGGGAAATCTACTTCCACGAGGAAACAGACAGCATGAGGCGGATTGCAGCATTTTGCCTTGTTTTACGTAAGAAGAAAGCCCAGTCGGGAAATAGTGAGTCACTCATGATGGACATTGTTAGAGACATGACGCACGAAGAGTTTGTACGTTGCAAAAGCCAACATTTTTCCACTACCTGGTCAACATTGATAGTGCTTGCATCTGTTGTAATAAACTACACGCAATACGTACTACAGGTTATTCAAAATATTTTCAGTACAGGAGTGACATTGTAACATGGAACAGGGCATGGCTTAACCCTAGTATTGGAGACAGGCTTTTTTATTCATTCATTTATTTGTTGATTTATTAATTTACTTTTTACCCCCAAATTTTTTATATAACTGGGCAACCTAACCAGGATGCAGGATTTAATGTTTAATTTGTTTTTTGCTTTTGCAGACATCAGTGAAGAATATCTTTGGCCTGAGCAGCAGAAGACAGAGAATGAGGTGGAGTGCCCCAATGTTAAAGAGGAAGATGAGCTGGGGATGGCCCAAATAAAAGAGGAAGAGCAGGAGCGTGAGATCACCAAGTTGCCATCGACTGTCTTCGTCAAGAGTGAAGATGATGACAATGATGAAGAAGACTGCCGTGAAGCATCACAAGCAGACTTGGCTCTGTTGTCAGAAAGTGACTACGTAGCGTCAGACTTTCCTGACACCGATGATCGTGCGCTCTCAAAAGGTGGTACAACACGTCACACTGACAACAAACATGTCAAATGTTCTCGGTGTGACAAAACTTTCATCCACAAGTCATCCTTGAAAAGACACACAAGAGCACACACTGCAGAAAGACCCTTTGCCTGCTCGGTTTGCGGTAAAAGATTCTCTGGAAAGAGACATTTAATCGCACACACCAGAACGCACACGGGGGAGAAACCTTTTGCCTGCTCAGCTTGCGGTAAAAATTTCACTCAGAGGGGTCATTTGATTGTACACACCAGAACACACACTGGGGAGAAAACTTTTCCTTGCTCACTTTGTGGTAAAAGATTCACTCAGAAGGGACATTTAATAGCGCACACAAGAACACACACTGGGGAGAAAACATTTTCCTGCTCAGTTTGCGGTCTTCGAGTGAATCAAAAAAACAATTTAACAAATCACATGAGGACGCACACTGGAGAGAAACCGTTTGTCTGCTCACTCTGTGGTAAAAGATTCACCCGTAAGGCTCATTTGAACAATCACGTAAGACGACATTCTGGGGAGAAAAATTTCAGCTGCTCCGATTGCGGGAAAAGGGTCTCTCACAAAGAACATTTGAACACACACATGGTAACGCACATTCTGGAGAGACCTTTTGCCTGCTCGGTTTGTGCCAAAAGATTTGCAAGAAAGGGAGATTTGCGAACACACTCCAGAATACACACCGGCGAGAAACCTTTTGCCTGCTCGTTCTGCAACTTGACCTTCAGTGATCGCTCAGGATTGGCTCAACACAGGAGAACGCACACCGGGGAGAAACGGTTCTCGTGTGCCATTTGTGGCAAAAGATTCTCCCAAAAAGGCACTTTGACAACACACGCGAGGACACACACGGGGGAGAAACCCTTCAGTTGCAGCTTATGTGACAAACAATTCCCCCATAAGTATCAGGTGAAGAAACACAAGTGTGCCGGCGAGAAGAGCAGTGATCGGTGAAGCTCCGAGTCAACTGTGAACACAGTCCTCTTTCTGGCAATGTGTCAAAGTTTCAAATCGATTCCAAATTAAAGTCCTCAAACATTGATGGTGCTCTCTGTCCATTGTCGGTGCCTTAATACGGGACTTACTTTTCAGATCCACCCTTGAGAGGAGAAAATCTGGAGCCCCAAAGTATAAAGTCTCAGTTGTTGTTTCAGCCATCAAATGTTAAATTCACCAAAAGACTCTTTGGAAAGAAATTGCGTTTAAATAGACGCAACAAAATTGCCAGCAAGTTGGCCTTGCTGTGACGGTGGCTATAAACCGCTGATTGACATGACATTCGAAGAATTTTTGTGACGGCAAGTTAGATATGATTGACAGAAATGTCTGGAAAATTTGGGACAGTGATAGATGAACTGCAACATTGCGAGAATCGGTCATTTTCTCTCCTGAGACAGCATTTTTCCTACGTATGATCTTTTCTACGTGTATTTATAAAACACGCATTTTACACAGAAAAGACCTTAAAATATATATATATATTTTAAATAGAGGAAGACACTTAATCACAATATCAACATTATTTATTCCTGGTTCAAAAATTGAATTGAAAATACATGAAAAGGGACACGTAGATGTCTTGAATTGAGATGAATTCAAAATAGTTCCAGATAACTCATTGGCAGATATTCATCATTTCTGGCAATTCTAGATATTTCTAGGCCCCTTTCCAGGCAGCCTAAATCGAGTTTTAAATTGGTAAAATCCTGTAAGTTGTGGACATCTCCAACAATACTTGCGAAGGGGAAGAATTGGGTTCGCATACCTGATAAAATAATATTTTCGACGACTGTTGAGCACATGAGCCTGAGTGCAGAGGTGCAGGATCCGATTCCGGACTCCTGCCTTCCTGTTTGGCGTTTGCATGTTCTCCCTGTGCCTACGTGGATTTTCTCCGGGTACTTCGGTTTCCACCCACATTCCAAACACATGCGTGGCAGGTTGATTGGATGCTCTGAATTGTCCCAAAGTGGGATTGTGAGCGCATTCGTCGCTCGTCTCTGTGTGCTCTGCGGTTGGCTGGCAACAAGTTGAGGGTTGACCTCGCCCGCTGCCCCAAGACGGCTGGGATGGGCTCCAAGACGGCCGCGACCCTCGTGGGGAGAAGCACATTAGAAAACGGGTGGATGAATGGATTAAAAAAATACTTGCAGCATAATATCTACTGTAGCTTTCGGTGGGCGGAAGTCGGCGCTTCGCGTCATCGATGACGCAACTAGCCCGAAATGAAAACCCCTCGACTCGCGTTCCGCGGAACAAGTCTTCACGAATTCCGTCTGAACACCGTCGGGACTTTAAAAGAGTGAAGCGTCATTCCTGAAACCTCCGTGTCTCGATAAGGTCTTCTCGGTGAAGCTGAACCTTCTATCTCGTTTGGCTTATCCTCCGTCTTAGTTTATCTTAGCCTGCTAGCCGCTAACAAAGAGACGCCTTTGTCAAGTCAGCGCTCAGCTTTGCAGAGATCACGCCTGAGTGTCGAATGTTGTGATTATGGTGGGAAAATGTGGGCAAAGGGCGTGAAAGAAGAAGAGTACGAGGAGGAATTTCGTGGAACCAAAGAGGCCAACGAGGGACGACGTCAAACACTGGACGCTGATTTCAAGAAAGCTCCAGATGAGCCACACAGAGCAGGCTAGTTCACTTCTTACACTGCCAAAAGTGTCGGAATTTATTCCTGAAATTGCATTCCAAAAACGATGGTTAGTAGAAAGGAATTTCAAACCCAAACTTCAGGACTGTGAGGCAGGTGGTCGAAGCACTTGGACTACTCATAAATTTGTGTGAATAGCATTATTTATTTTTAATCAAACATTTTAACACGAGAATTCAGGTTGATGTCTGGGTTTTTTGTGTGTGTTTTTTTACTTGTAGGTACAATCACACATGAATTATTTGGTATCCTGAAAAATGCTACATGTTGTATTTCCAAGCGTCACTATCAAGTCAAGTCACATTTATTGATGTCACCCTTCATCACAAACTGTCTCAAAGGGATTCACGTGCCCACAGTTGACCGTTGGGAGGGCAAGAGAAATCTCTCAAAACCCCACCTGGGGAAAAATGAGAAACCGTGAGAAGGGGGCCGCAGATGGGAGAATCCCCTCTTCCAGGATGACCAGGCTGCAATGGATGCCCAGTGGGCAACATTTGACACAATCTTGTACTAGACAATGTTAGTTTCAATGATACTGGAAGGAACATGGATGTGATTCTCGAGTATTGATTCTATGTTCTTGATAAACATTTCCCGGAAAAAAAATGTCTTGCACAATGTAGACAAAGTCACAAGATAACACTCGACTGAGCAAACCTTGACTTGACCAAACCTTTGTGTGCTTTATCTTCCTATGTCACGCAGATGTCAGTTTTGCCGACGCACCTCCTGAGCAGCTGGAGCCAGGGCACCCTCATGTTAAAGAGGAAGAGGAGCGGGAGACTCACCACATAAAAGATGAAGAACAGGAGGCTGACGTTACCAACTTCCCATTGAACGTCATTGTGAAGAGTGAAAATGATCACGGAGAAGAAGATGGTGATGGAGACCACTGTGGAAGATCACAAGCAGGCAGCCTCTTAGCTCCTCTTTCTGACGGTGACGACGTCACGTCACACTCTTCTGACACCGACACGGCCGATGACGAGCGCTCCAAAGGTGAGAAGACATGTCACGCCAACGACCAACGCTGGAAATGTTCTCAGTGTGACAAAACATTTGTCAACAAGTCATCACTAAAGAGACACACAAGGATACACACCGGGGAGAAACCTTTTGCCTGTTCACTTTGTGAGAGGAGATTCTCGGTCAAGGAAAGTTTAACAAATCACATGAGAACGCACACTGGGGAGAGACCCTTTCCCTGCTCCGTTTGTCGTAAAAGATTCATTACAAAGGGAAGCTTAACAAATCACACGAGAACACACACCGGAGAGAAACCCTTCGCCTGTTCGCTTTGCGACAAGAGATTTTTCCGGAAAGGACAATTTGAAACGCACTCAAGAACACACACTGGCGAAAAACCGTTTCCCTGCTCAGCCTGCAACTTATCTTTCAGAGATCGTACGGTGATGGTTCAGCACATGAAAACGCACACGGGCAACAAACCTTTTGCTTGTTTGCTTTGCGCTAAAAGGTTCTCCAGAAAGGAAGTGTTACAAAGACACACGCGAACACACACCGGAGAGAAACCTTGTGCCTGTTCGGTCTGCAGCTTAAACTTCAGTGACCGTTCAGCACTGAGTTATCACATGAGAAAGCACACAGGGACGACGGAAGTGTTTTTGTGCTCCGTTTGTGGCAAAACATTCTCTCGGGGGGCCACTTTGACGACCCACGCGAGGACGCACGCTGGCGAGAAAGCCTTCAGTTGCAGCGCGTGTGCGAAACAATTCCCCAGCCAGGAGCTGCTGACGAAACACAACTGTAGCGGTGGGAAGAGCGGCAGGAAAGGAAGCGTGACATGAATGGGAAAGAAGCGGACTCGTTTGGTGGCATGCTCTCAAAGTGCCTCTGTGATTCCCAAATCAAGGTCCTCGAACTGCAATAAGAGTTGAACCACAGTTTACTATTATAAAAGTATTCCCAGACAGGCTTTGGTACAGCACTCGACAGGAGATGTATGGAATACAGTATTCTCAAGTTCAGACAAGTTCAGTCTATACAGCCTTGAACATGTATACACACAACTTTAAAAGTGTTTATTTTTTTTCCTTCCCCTTTGTGTAAATGTGTCCCCAGTTGTGACATTCACAACACTTTGTAGGCTATTTCATTTGATTATTGTGCTCATTCAGTCAAAGTGTCCCCAGACAGGCTTTGTTTAATTTACAGCACTTTAATAATGTAGACAATATACAGTAGGCGAGGTCTGTAGGCTCAAGTTCGGGCTATTGGGTGTGCTTCACAATTGTTAAAAGTGTTACAGTACAAATCTCTGTTTGATTTCCAGCACTTTTTAATAGCCAATAGGCTATGCTCAGGTTCAGGCGACTTCAGTCTATGAAAAAAAACAAGGTTCATTGCTAATAAAGCACTTTAAACTTTAAGTACGTCTGAATGCATGATTGATTTCTCCTTCCTGACTGACCACCAATGTGACCCACAGGATAATATGACATGTTCAATAAAGTCACATCAATCAAAGCATTTTGTTTTGTTCACAGAAGAAATGTGTGTGATTCTATGCATTTCGGGGTTTTGGGGAGCCAAAGCCTCCAATTTCTTTTGCACGCGTGGTTTGGCCGCAACGCCGTGACGAGTGTGACTGATTTCCGGATCTGAAAGGTGGCGACCCGAGGTTTGCCGTTTTAACAGGACGAGTCAAGTTTTCACGTGACAAAATGTATGTTTGGTTGTGAAAAGGTACGTTCACATTTTAGGAGTTTGACTTCCGCATTTGGCAAAACGAAGCAAAGCAAGCGACTCCTTCTGGTACAAGTGGCGGCGCCGTATAACGTGGACCCAAGTGTGTCTACTTTTTTTTTTAATTTCTAATCATTTTAACTCTGCCGTGTTTTTCTGCAGTACTGGGGACAAGATTGATGTTGAACGTTTTTTTTTTCTGGGTTGGCTGCAATACGCTTCAGGACTAGGCGAAATGCTATTGTGCAGTTGCTGATATCTGAAATGCTAATTGCAGACTGGAAGACTGTAGTGACGGATGTGATTTTAAAATTTTTATTTTGACAAAAAAAGTGGATTACAGATATCTGCAACGTAAATTCAGTGTAGCTGTTAAATGTTAATCTGGTTTGATTTCACGCAAAAAGCAGAGAGCGGAAATGGGCGTCATACGTCATCGATGATGTAACTTTCCCCAAAATGATCACAAAACTCACGCTTCGCGGAATAATTCTCCAAATTCGGACTGAACACACTGGACTTTCCTGGAGCAAAACGTCATCCATTCAACATTCGTGTGTGGATCAACTTGTCTCGGTGCACGATGGATCGTTCGATCTAATTTAGCGGTGATTAGCTTAGCTTGCTAGCCGCTAACAAAGAAACGCATTTGCAATGTCCACGCATCGCTTTGCACAAATCAAGCGTGACTGCGAGGTGTTGTGATTGTCGTGCGAACATGTGCGCAAAACGCGTGAAAGAAGAATACGAGGAGGAACTTTGTGCGACAAAAGCAGACCACGAAATACAGCGTCAACGCCAGGACACAGTTTTCAAGAAGGACGAAGCACAAAGAGCAGGTTGGTTCGCCTCTTCCCATCAGCTGTTTACGACCGTCACTCCACGTACTCTTCTTTTCATGATTAAGTCTCGGGTTTTTGTTCCCTTTTACTACAGCTTGACAGTCTGACATTTCTTTTGCTGCCTTTGCTGCACGAAGTGTTGAACTCACATCAATTCTGATCAGTCGTCAAAAATATCCGTCGATCTTAATTTTTTAACTCTTTAAGCAACGTTCACAACTGTACGCTCGTCTCGATGATTTAGAGCAGGCAACAAAGTGTGAACACAAACAGAAAACGGCATTTGGGTGGAGAGAAAGTATTGACAGTCCCAGGCAAAATTTGGAAACAACTTCAATTTTAAATGGTCTCAAACCATCAACACATTCACAGGTGCAGAAATTCAAGCTCTTCATAAAGCAGATCAGCGAGCTGAAAATCATTCCCGGTCATAAATCATCATCTGCATCATAAAACTGACTGAGAAAATACCACAATGTGCAAAGCTGTCATTTTAGCAAACGGCACCTACTTTGAATAATCTAAAATCGAAAACATATTTGGTTTGAATAACATTTTACATTTAAGCAAAGGATTCCCTACGTGTTGCTAACTTTCCCAAACCTTGTGTGCTTGTCTTGCTTTGTTGTGCAGATGTCAGTGAAGTTGACCTTCCTCCTGAGCAAGATGAGGCAGAACACCCTCGTGTTAAAGACGGAGACAAGCGGGAGCCTTCCCACATTAAAGATGAAGAGGAACGGGAGACTCCCCACATAAAAGATGAAGAGCAGGAGGGTGACATCATCGACTTTCCATTGACTGTCATTGTGAAGAGTGAAAATGATGATGAGGATGATGATGATGATGAAGAAGAAGAATCTGATAGAGAGCAGTGCGGAGGATTGCAAACAGACAACTTCTTAGCTCCTCTCTCAGAGAGTGACAACATGACGTCGCACTCTTCTGACACTGATGGTGACGAGGACTCCAAAGGTGATCAGACATGTCACACTGACAACCAACGCTGGAAATGTTCTCAGTGTGACAAAACTTTTGTCAACAAGTCGTCACTAAAGAGACACACGAGAATACACACTGGGGAGAAACCTTTTGCCTGCTCAGTCTGTGATAAAAGATTCTCTGTCAAGGAAAGCCTAACTAATCACATCAGAACACACACTGGGGAGAAACCTTTTTCCTGCTCAGTGTGTGAGAAGAGATTCATTACAAAGGGAAGTTTAACCAATCACACAAGAACACACACCGGAGAGAATCTTTTTACCTGTTCTGTATGTGGTAAAACCTTTGCTGAAAAGGGACATTTAAGAGTGCACATGAGAACACACACAGGAGAGAAACCTTTTGAATGTTCAGTTTGTGGCAAGAGATTCTTTCGGAAAGGACAGTTTGAAACACACTCAAGAACACACAATGGCGAAAAACCATTTGCCTGTTCAGTCTGCAACTTATCTTTCAGAGATCGTACGGTGATGGTTCAGCACATGAAAACACACACGGGCAAGAAACCTTTTGCTTGTTTAGTTTGCGCTAAAAGGTTCTCCAGAAAAGGGGATTTAAAAAGACACACAAGAACACACACAGGGGAGAAACCTTTTGCCTGTTCAGTGTGCAACTTAACCTTCAGCGATCGTTCGGGATTGAGTCATCATATCAGAACACACACTGGGGAGAAACCGTTTTCATGCACCATATGTGGAAAACGATTCAATCAAAGTGGCACTTTGACAATACACACAAGAACGCACACTGGAGAGAAACCCTTTGGTTGCAATGTGTGTGACAAACAATTCCCCCGCAAGCAGCTGGTGAAGTCACACAAGTGTATGGGTGAGAAGAGCGGCGCTAAATGAAGCTTCAGCAAATCTGTGAAGAAAAGTTGGACTCTTCTTGGTGACCAGTAAACGTGTCTATGTGATTCTGAATAAAATACGAGTCTTCAAACTGTGGTCGTGTCCAGGAACCGTTGTAGAGAGCCTCAATGCAATAAATACAGTTCAGCTAAATATCTTTGACAGGGAGACCATGTAAAAAAAAAAAAATAAAGTATGAGTCTTTAAATTGACCTCCCGTGTGGTTACAACACATCCAAATATATTATTATTTTTTTATGGTAGTGTCAAAATCATTCAACACACACAAAATTATAATCGCTCGCAGGGCACAGCAGGCTTGAATAGTTCTCTGAGCCTGGCAGTTGGTGTCAATAAAACAACTCTCTCTATAGCCGCCGAGGATCCGCATTTCAAAGTCAGTGTGCGGAAATGATTCTGCTCGCCGACCTTTGATGCTGACAGCCTGAAGCAGTTGCAATTCAACTCATCCGGTTTTGACAAACCAGTCGTACTCATACTCAAATGTGTAGGCAAAAGCATTACTGTGACATCACTTTTGGTCGACCGCAGAGGTTGCTGGTTGCCAGCTAATCGCAGGGCACATATAGACCAACAAACATTCGCGCTCACAGTCACATCTTGGGACCATTTAGAGCAGGTGTGTCCAAAGTCGGTCCTCAAGGGCCGCTATCCTGCCTGTTTTCCAGCTCTCCCAGGAGCAACACACCTAATTCAAATAATCAGGATCGTTCCAGTGCTGCTTCAGAGTGGTTGTGAGCTGATCATCTGAATCAGGTGTGTTGCAACCGGGAGAACTGGAAAACAGGCAGGACATTGGCCCTCCAGGCCCTGAGCTGGACATGCCTGATTTGGAGTGTTCCATTCACCTGCCATGCATGTTTTGAAAGGCGCGCACGAGGAGAACATGCAAACTCTGGATGACTTAAAAATAATCTCTAAGACCTTCAAAATAGTTTTACAAAATCCCCCCCGACAGTACAGTACTCTCCTTTTTTCCCCTCCTAATTTGGAGTAGGCGTGTTTAAATTCCCTCTAGTTCGGACCCTGCATTTAGTTAAGGCACCTGTGTGGGCACCCTTCCAGCAGAGGACCCCAATTGTTGTGATTCCCACCAGCCCATGTGGAGCACGACAGAAACATAAGCACTGAAATGCGTTCTTGAGGAAGTTAAGTTTGTTTTCCGTATACACAGTGCAATATTGGTTCATGTACTCACAGATTATTGAGTTAGTACACACACACACACACACACACACACACACACACACACACACACACACACACATTTCTTCCACAGACAAAGTAACCCTGCCATTCTGGAAGTACAGTACCTCCCCGCTCTCCCTATTTGTACTGGCCACATCGCCCGCAGGCATATGAGATCTATGTGGTCTTTGTCATCGCCCACCTTTTCATGGTCAAAAAGATGACCTCAAAACACTGGAATATTTTACCGCTTACACATATTCTCCATATGCAAACACTACCATGTGATAACCAGCAATTTTCATTGATCCCCGCAAACAATTGTGCATTTGCATATTTCTCTCGAGCAAGCACAACAGGTAAAGATTCACGGGACAAGGAGGAGGAGATCAGATCAGAAAACCTTTAATCGTCTCACAAAGGAGAAATTCCCAATTTACAGCAGCAAAGTTATGAAAGGAAGAAAGTAGAAGAACAAAATATAGTAACTCCTCCTGGCCCTTTTGGCAGCAATAACCTCAGTAGTTGCAGGTCAGAACTATGCCATTGAGTTTCGGACCCCTCCTCTTTCTCAAAACTTTTGCCTTTCAGCAAGTTACCGGGAAGCCCGGTGTCAACGGCTTTCTCCAGGAGGACGCTGCAGAATCTCAACTAAGTTGAAGTCAGGACTTTGAATAGAAACTTGTAAAAAGCTGGAAATGCTCCAACAAAAGATACCGAGCCCTTTCACTGTTTCAGTGGCCTTTATTTGAGCTCACATATCCATTTTTACCGGTTGCCAGCAAGAGTTTCTTTCCGATCTATTTTTAGCTTCCCAGACTGCCGCGCACCTCGCCAGCGCACTTGTGTTTCTTGAGCTGATACTTATGGGGGCAATTGTTCATCACACCCACCACGACTGAACGGCTTCTCACCGGTGTGCTTTTTCATGTGCGCTGTCAAAGAGCCTCTCAGATGAAATCTTTTGTCACAAGCAGAGCAAGAAAACGGCTTCTCCCGTGCATGTCTTTTCAAGTGATGATTCAATCCTGAGCGATCACTGAACGTTGAGGTGCAGACTGAGCAGGCAAAAGGCTTCTCACCAGTGTGCGTTCTCATGTGTGTGCTTAATTGTCCCTTTACAGAGAATCTTCTTTCGCACACTGAACAGGCAAAAGGTTTCTCTCCCGTGTGTGTTCTTGTGTGCGTTTTCAAATGATCCTTTGTCGACAATGCTTTCCCACAAACCAAGCAGGGAAAAGGTTTCTCTCCAGTGTGTGTTCTCATGTGATTTGTTAAACTAATCTTTTGAGTGAATCCAAGGCCACATGCTGCACATTTAAAAGGCTTCTCCCCAGTGTGTGTTCTTTTGTGTGTTCTTAAATCTCCCCCCCGAGGAAACCTTTTATCACAAATCGAACAGGCAAAAGGCTTATGTTCGTTGTGAGTACTCATGTGACTTCTGAAGCTCCTCTTTTGAGTGAATCCGAGACCGCATACTGCGCAGGCAAAGCGTCTCTCCCTGGTGTGTCTTCTCATGTGTTGCACCAGTGCAGAGCGATCACTGAAACGCGCCGTGCAGACTGAGCAGGCAAAAGGTTTCTCGCCAGTGTGCGTTCTTATGTGCCGAATTAAGCTTCCCTTCACAGAGAATCTTTTCTCACAAAACGAACAGGCAAAAGGCTTCTCCCCCGTGTGGGTTCTCATGTGAGTGATTAAGTGAATCTTTTGATTTACTCGCAGATCACAGATTGAGCAGGCAAAACTTTTCTCTCCAGTGTGTGTTCTTGTGTGTGTTCTTACATGTCCCTTCGTCGAGAATCTTTTGTCACAAACTGAACAGGCAAAAGGTTTTTCCCCGGTGTGGGTTCTTGTGTGCGTTATTAAATGACCCTTGATAGAGAATCTTTTACCGCAAACTGGGCAGGGAAAAGGTTTTTCTCCTGTGTGTATTCTGGTGTGTCTGGTTAACGATGACTTGTTGGAAAAGGTGTTGCCACACTGAGAACATTTCACACGTTTTTTGCCACCTTCTGAGTGTTCTTCTTCATCCTCAGCCTCTTCCTCATCGGTCTGAGCAGAGGGTGTTGTCACAGCGTCACTATCTGATAGCGGAGAGGAGACGCCGTCCACTCGTGAGCCTCCGCGGCTCTCTCCGTCAGCCTCGTCATCTTCAATCGTTGTGACAGTCAATGGAAAGCTTACGTTGTCAGCCTCTTGCGCCTTCTCTCCACTTCTAGGAGGCTCCAGCTCCAGATGCTCAGGATGAAGATCTTGGTCACCGTTGTCTGCAGGACACGAGAAGACAAACCTGGTGAAAGTCGAGCTTTGCTCAAGTCTCCCACGGTGACTTTCATGCAACAGTACATGTTTTTTGTCATGCTTTTGGAACACGAACAACGACAAGGTTTGAGAATCACGTTTATGTGCCTTTTCGCGGCACATCAGAAGTTCAGAAAAATATGAAGCATCAAATGAACATTTTTTTAGAGTGCCAAATAATTGCTATGTTCTTGATTTTACCGGAAGCAAAAAACAGACATCAACATGGATTTTTATGTTGAGTCTGACTTTGTATTAAATGCAAATAAGGTTGTTAATCATCGCAGTGGATGAGTGATTAGCCAGTCTGCCTCACAGTTGTGAGGTTTGGTTTTGAATCTCGGCTTTGGTCTTCCTCATTCTCTCTCACATTCGTGCCTGGCTTTTCTCCAGATCCAAAAAAGGTGAGCAGCGGCAGCCAGACGCAAATACTTTTCATGGCACTGAATAGTGATTTCACTTCCTGAAATTGTGTGACAAAGAAAAAAAATTGTTTATCGCTCCCTTGACCAAGTTCTCGTGCGATTCAGGGCAAAATAATGTTCAGTGCCGAGTCGCATGTCATGACAAAATAACCACTGCGCTAATGATTCCTTAGCATTAAAATTTTCTGCAGTATCAGCGATAGTGGATAAAAATATCCAAAAGTATGTTTTGTATTAAATATACAATTGAAGCCTTGTTACCCACAAACGGGAAGGACTGTTGTTAAACACTCTAGTGACTTTACACAAGTGCAAAACAAAACATCAATAGAAACCTTGAAAGGGAGGAAAATGGAACAGGGCGCGAGGGCCAAGAAATACAACAAGGAATGTTGTTCCAAATCTAGTCTAGTTCCTCAACCAGTGAGAGTAACAAGTGAACAAACCTGCTCCGTTGTGGAACGCGTCGTCATGATGCTGCTTGAAAATAGCCTCGAGTAACAGAAGTAGTCCCCCGTTGTCCTCTTTTGCACGACAAACGTCCTCTTTGTACTCGTCTTTCACGCTTTGTGCGCACATTTTCACACGATAATCACGACAATTTACACTCACACTTGATCTCCGCTCAGCGGCGTGGCGCCGTCAAGCGTGGCTTTTTGTTAGCTGCTAGCAAGCTAAGCTAAGGTAAACTCACCAGAAAACACTTCAAGGTGACACGGGACGAATTTATGCGGACACTAATTTGTAACAAAAGTTTACTCTAGGTAACGATGAAGGTACTGTGTCGTAGATTCGGTAAATTAGGTACGAATTCTGGAACAATTATATCATCCAGCGCGACTCGGGGATTTAGCTGAGTGACGCCAGAGGTGATGCAGGGCCTTTACGCTTCTTCTTCTTCTTCTTCTTCTTCTTCTTCTTCTTCTTCTTCTTCTTCTTCTTCTTCTTCTTCCTGTTCTGCTTCTTCTTCTTCTTCTTCCTGTTCTTCTTCTTCTTCTTCTTCTACTTCTTCTTCTTCCTGCACTCTCTTTTGGCAGTTTTATTTCAGGACATTTTAGCGCCATCTTCTGAACTGGAGAGTCGAAGTTAAAAATTCACCATTAGATGACGCGATCCAAAAGTCATGATTGTCGTCTTCCACGTTTACCAGTCGTAACCTCTTTGTGCGACTTTTTACAAATCATTGAGAGCGCTTTCAATTTTGAAAATTCCCGATTTATTTAGTCTGACATACTGCAATTCCGAAATTCAAGCAGAAACTGCCACAAAGTGACTCGTTAAATAATTGCAAGAATGGTGAATCTGTAGATTTTATCAGAAAGGCGACCTGGTGCTAAAACTTAACTGTAGCTTGTTAATGTTTTTGATGAAGACAGCTTTTGACTTCAGTAAATATAATTTCTAAATGCTGCAAATTTAACAAATGATTCTTTCCAGTTCGTTTTTAGCGGGTGGGCGGCACTCTCCTGTTGGAACGGAGGTTTGTTTTTCGAAACAATTGAAACATAATAAATACATAAATCCCCCCCCCCCCCCAAGATGTTGACCCTCCAACAAAAAAATGGATAGATAACACCAACAACTTTAAAGGATCAACTGTGAAGCCTTGTTTTATTTTGGATCCCATAAGCACTTACTCACAAGAGTTCAAGTTTCTTGACAATTTATTTGAAATGTAATTTCCTGCTGCTCTTGCCATCAATACATTTGTTTGTCCAACAATGACAAGAGACTCATTTATCGTACACTGCAGGTGAATGCTTTTATCGCCAGCTGATGCTGAATGATCATGAAACTTAAGTTTCAGACTGAGCAGGGAAAATGTTTCTTCCCAGTGTATCTTCTTATGTGTGCTGTTAAATTGCCTTTTACAGAGAATTTTTTCCCGCAAACTGAGCAGGCAAAAGGTTTCTCGCCAGTGTGTGTTCTGCTGTGCCTTAATAAACTATCCTTCACAGAGAAGCTTTTACCACAAACTGAGCATACAAAAGGTTTCTCGCCAGTGTGCTTTCGTGCATGTGTTCTCAAATGTCCTTTTTCAGAATATGTCTTACCACAAACTAAACAGCCAAAAGGTTTCTCTCCAGTGTGTGTTCTTGAGTGACTTATTAAACTATCCTTAACAACAAAGCTTTTACCACAAATTGAGCAGACAAAAGGTTTCTCGCCGGTATGCTTTCTCATGTGAACTTTTAAACCCCACTTTGAACCAAAAGTCTTCCCACACTGAGAACATTCCGAGCGTTTCTTGCGAGCGCGATATGTCCCGTCACCTTTAGAACGTTCACCATCATCGGTGTGAGAAGTGTGTGACGTCATGTCGTCACTATCTGACAGCGGAGCGAAAAGGCTGTCTGCTTGAGAGCCTTCATAGTTGTCTTCATCACTTTCTTCACTCTTCACAGCGACAGGGGTCAGTGGAAACTTTGTGATGTCTGCCTCTTGCTCTTCCACTTTTACGTGAGGGGTTTGTGGCTGGTCAAGAGGAAGGTCGACATCACTGATGTCTGCCGGACACAAAAAGACAAACACAGAAGGTTTGTTTGTTCGAGTTAAGCGTCGCTTCGTCTTGCTCATTCGGCAGTTGTGATTGATCTATCTTTCTATCTAGCCATCCATCTTTACCTTGCTGAAAGGGTCATGCAATCAAGCCTTTGGCTCAAGGGAAAAAAATGCAAAGACCCTTGGTACAACTAGAGTGTGGAGCCAATTTATAGTACAAATGAGCAAGAAGTGAACGAACCTGCACGGTAAGGCTTCTCGGAAACAGAGTCCAGTGGTTGGCGTTGTCGTTCGCTGTCCGCCTCTTTCTGTCCGCAAAGAACCTCCTCATTCTCTTCTTTCACACGTCTTTCACACATTTCCCGCGGTGATCACAGCACTTGACGCTCAAGTTTGATCTCTACTGAGCGATTTGCAGATGACAGGCGCGCCTCTTCGTCGGCAGATCGTAAGCTAGGCTAAAATGAGCTAGGCTGAGACATTTCACGTACACTGAGACGAGTTTATCGAGACGCTTACATTTAATTAAAAATGTTTTACTCCTGCCAAGTCGTGTCGGGAAGTAGCGTATCAAGGCGGCACGTTTGCGACTATTTCAGAAAAAAAGGTGAGTAGAGGGACGCTATTTTTGTCGTGGGTACGTAGCCTTGTTGACATTCAATGCATTGTCCCGCCCACTCCCTGACGTCAAGGTTCGACACGAGATAATGCTCTCGGACGTCGCAGTTTGATTTACGTCGGTCTTGTTTTTACAAATTATATTACAAGGCGACTCGAGAAAGATTAACAGAGGGGGAGAAAAATCATAATGCGAAGCCCCCCCCCCCCAAGTCTCATTAGCCCTTGATTGTCGCAAGCTAATTAAGTTTTTATTTATATAGCATTTCTCACAGAGTACTGGCAAAGCGATTCACCTTATTAAAATACAGAATCACAGCCGTTTTACATTTTTACTAAATACGAATTTAAAAAGAAAACGAATGTACTAAACATACGCGCACCTTGGTGACTCATCCTCCAAAACAGTCGAGGGCGGTGATGCGTGTTATGATGCCAGCCGTTCTTTGACACAATGAAGAAGAAAACGACGAAATACGGTACAAAATGTCCCCCAGACCTTGCCGTATTAAAAGCTTCTTACATTCACACTGAACTTACTTAAGTTTCCACACAGGACATTTACTATTTACAGAAGTAAAAATATTAATTAAATTTTCGTTTCCGGGTAAACTCCTCTCGGGTACTCTTTGAATCTTCTCAAACTAGATGAGCGTCATTTAGCTTAGCTTGCTGGCTGCTAACAAAGAGACGCATCTGTGAAAGAATAACACATCGCTCAGCACAGTTCAAGTGTGAGCATAAAGTGTTGTGATTGCCGTGGGAAAATGTTTGCAACGCGTGTGAAAGAGGAACTTTGTGGCACAAACGAAGAAGCCTCGCGTTGTGTTACACAGAGAAGGTTTGTTCACTTCTTTCGAGTATTCATGTTCACCCATCTCCTTCCCGGGGCATTGAATGGATCGCAAATGGGCCGCTTCGGGTTTCTTCGAAGAAATTTCACAATGTTCATACTTGGCTGAGCAAAGTTTGACTTCAACAAACTGCTTGTGTTTGTCTTCTGCCTTGCAGATATCGCTGAAGAGCATCTGCATACTGAGCAGCAGGAGCCACAGTCAACTTACATTAAAGTGGAAAAGGAGCCATTTTCTTAAAAGCTCACAGCGTGCCTTAAAATCCAGTGCGCCTTGTGTGTGGTCATTACGGTAATATGTCGACCCCAAAATGGCGCCTTGCTGGAGACATGCAATAGAACACGGAAATGGAATAGCGGCAAGAGAGTTCAACGTTAACGAGTCAATGTTATAACTTGCTGTTGGTTTAGTGAACTGTGTCGTTGCTTTATAAATAAGTTTTTGTTGCAGCTCCGAAAAAAGGAGAGCTGTGGTGTTGGTTTTTTAAAACGCACACTTTATTAATGGTTTTCACAGTCTCAACAAATACCGGTACCTCTTTGTCTGTCTGTCTCCGTGCCTTCTCTTCTTCCGTTCACTCGAGAGGCGTTCATGACCGCCTCCGAAAAACGTAAATTAACGATTACTTGAATGAAACTACGAAAATTGAAAATAATGCATCAAAACAGAAAATCAAGCGAGGAAATCACAAAATAAATTATATAGCCCCCCCTTACAGAATTTATTTTGTGATATCCTCATTTGTGAATACACAACAAAGGAATAAATAACAAACACTTCTGAGACAGTCCAGTCATTTTACTGACATCTTATCCTTCTGTTTGCATTTCCTTGAGTGTAGCCCCATCTAGTGGATGCATTGTAAATTGCGTTTTAAAACCCGGTGCGTCCAGTACGGTATATGAAAACAATTACTGTACAAAATAGGCCATTCATTGAAGGTGCGCCTCATAATTCAGTGTGCCTTTTAATGTGGAAAATACGGTACTAACAAGAGTTCAAGTTTCTTTACAATTTATTTGAAATGTAATTTCCTGCTCCTCTTGCCATCAGTACACTTGTTTGTCTCACAATGACAAGAGATTGGTTTATTGAACATTTGGCAAGCCTCCTCGCTGCCCATCTTTAAAACCCGCCTCAAAACTCACTTGTATTCTTTGGCATTTGACTCAGCATGACTCAGATTTCTTCTTCGTTTTGCTGTTGGGTGCTTTCTATGGTCTTTGTTACTGATTTGTTGCTTTACAATAAATGTTAGTTGCTCCATGTACAGCACTTTGTGTGCAGCGATGGCTGTTTGAAAGTCCTCTATAAATACAGTTGAGTTGAGATCGTGCACTCCAAGTGAATGCTTTTATCGCCAGCTGATGCTGAATAAACATGAAACTTCAATTTCAGACTGAGCAAGGAAAATGCTTTATATTAATTTTACCACTTTTGTGTGATGTTAAATTGCATTTTACATAGAATTGTTTCCCACAAACTGAGCAGGCAAAAGGTTTCTCGCCAATGTGTGTTCTTATGTGTGCTGTTAAATTGCTTTTTACAGAGAATTTTTTCCCGCAAACTGAGCAGGCAAAAGGTTTCTCGCCGGTGTGCGTTCGCGTGTGAGTTAATAAACTATCCTTCACAGAGAAGCTTTTACCACAAACTGAGCATACAAAACGTTTCTCACCAGTGTGTGTTCTTACGTGTACTGTTAAATTGCTTTTTGCAGAGAATTTTTTCCCACAAAATGAGCATACAAAAGGTCTCTCGCCAGTGTGCTTTCGTGAATGTGTTCTTAAATGTCCTTTTTCAGAATATTTCTTACCACAAACTAAACAGCCAAAAGGTTTCTCTCCAGTGTGTGTTCTTGAGTGACTTATTAAGCTATTCTTTACAACAAAGCCTTTACCACAAATTGAGCAGACAAAAGGTTTTTCGCCTGTATGCTTTCTCATGTGAATTATTAAACCCCACTTTGCAACAAAAGTCTTCCCACACTGAGAACATTCTGAGCGTTTCTTGCGAGCACGACATGTCCAGTCACCTTTCGAGCGTTCACCATCATCGGTGTTAGAAGAGTGTGATGTCAAGTCGTCACTATCTGACAGCGGAGCGAAAAGGCTGTCTGCTTGAGAGCCTTCATAGTTGTCTTCATCACTTTCTTCACTCTTCACAGCGACAGGGGTCAGTGGAAACTTTGTGATGTCTGCCTCTTGCTCTTCCACTTTTACGTGAGGGGTTTGTGGCTGGTCAAGACGATGGTCGACATCACTGATGTCTGCCGGATACAAAACGACAAACACAGGTTTGATTGCTCGAGTTAAGCGTCGCCTCGTCTTGCTCATTCGGCAGTTGTGATCTTTATCCTTGCTGAAAGGGTCATGCAATCAAGCCTTGAGGTCAATGTAAAAAAAATGCAAAGACCCTTGGTACAGCTAGAGTGTGGGGCCAGTTTATAGCACAAGTGAGCAAGAAGTGAACGAACCTGCACGGTAAGGCTTCTCGGAAACAGAGTCCAGTGGTTGGCGTTGTCGTTCGCTGTCCGCCTCTTTCTGTCCACAAAGTACCTCCGCGTTCTCTTCTTTCACACGTCTGTCACACATTTCCCGCGATGATCACAGCACTTTACGATCAAGTTTGATCTCTGCTGAGCGATTTGCAGATGGCAAGCGCGTCTCTTTGTTGGCAGGATAGCAAGCTAGGCTAAAATGAGCTAGGCCGAGACACTTCACGTACACTGAGACGAGTTTATCGAGACGCGAACGTTTCATTAAAAATGTTTTCCTCCAATCAAGTAGTGTCGGGAAGTCGCGTATCAAAACCGTACGTTTGCGACTATTTCAGAAAAAAAGGTGAGTCGATGGAGGCTATTTTTGTCGTGGAGACGTAGCCTTGTCGATGTTCTTTTTTTTCCCCAACAATCTTTATTGAACAAGTCAAATTACAATTCACAGAAAATTCAGCGAACAAGTTCCTAATACATATGTAAGCTTATGCTATATTATTAATAATTATCATTTTATGTTTGAGCATCATATTATTTCATGTTAAGAATACCTAAATTATATTCTGTTGTTTAAAAATGAGACGTGTTTTTATGTTGATAGGTTCTGATTGGCTGTTGAAGTAAGAGAAGCAGGAAGTTGTTTTAGTTACGAGGAGAGTTGTGTTCTCGAACGTGCTGCGGTGCAAACGTCTTTTTTTCCCCTTTGAATAAAACTGCATTGAAAGGATTCCATCTCTCCTTTTGCCGTTCGTAAAGTAGAGCTGTCCACTAAAAACAACGAACCTCTCAACTTACACATACACAGTATAAAGAGAGATAAACAAAAAGATGAGCCAGAGGATTTCAAACGAAGATTCCAAATAAAGACCATCAAGTCAGAGTTCTAACTGCTTTCTCGTTTTTGGAAACCATAATAGAATTCAAATATCGCTTCGATTCTGCTTCAAAAATTAAGAAAATAGGTTTTGAGCGACTACATCTTGACTTGTGGATATGGAACTTAGCGAGAATATTATTAAATTTATAATGAAGACTTGTTTAGTCTTTTTTCCTCATTTTTGAAGTAGCCAAACTGAATATTTTTCCAGTATCGCATAAAGTCAGAGTCAATACGATCAATGATAAAACGGGATATGGCTTTCCAAAATTTGTTGGTATACGGCAGTGGTTCTCAATTATTTTCTGTCATGCCCCCTCCAAGGAAGAGGAAAACATCTCGCCCCCGCACGACTATAAATACTATCATTTGTCTATAAAATTGTTATAAGTACACCTTTGCATCACACTGTATCCTTATTAACGTATAAGAGAATAAAGAAAGAAAGAAATATGGACCAACTTACAAAAAAGAATAGCTTTAGTATTCTTTGTTGTATCACTTGTATTCTTTGGCATTTGACTCAGCATGACTCAGATTTGTTCTTGGTTTTGCTGTTCGGTGCTTTCTATCGTCTTTGTTACTGATTTGCTGCTTTACAATATATGTTAGTTGCTCCATGTACAGCACTTTGTGTGCAGCGATGGCTGTTTGAAAGTCCTCTATAAATACAGTTGAGTTGAGTTGAGATCGTGCACTACAAGTGAATGCTTTTATCGGCAGCTGATGCTGAATAGTCATGAAACTTAAATTTCAGACTGAGCAAGGAAAATGCTTTATATTAATTTTACTTCTTATGTGTGATGTTAAATTGCATTTTACATAGAATTCTTTCCCGCAAACTGAGCAGGCAAAAGGTTTCTCGCCAGTGTGTGTTCTTATGTGGACTGTTAAATTGCCTTTGACAGAGAATTTTTTCCCGCAAACTGAGCAGGCAAAAGGTTTCTCGCCGGTGTGCGTTCGCGTGTGCCTTGTCAAACTTCCCTTCACTTGGAATCGTTTACCACAAACTGAGCAGACAAAAGGTTTCTCGCCAGTGTGTGTTCTGGTGTGCCTTAATAAACAACTCTTCACAGAGAAGCTTTTACCACAAAGTGAGCATACAAAAGGTCTCTCGCCAGTGTGCTTTCGTGAATGTGTTCTTAAATGTCCTTTTTCAGAATATTTCTTACCACAAACAAAACAGCCAAAAGGTTTCTCTCCAGTGTGTGTTCTTGAGTGACTTATTAAGCTATTCTTTACAACAAAGCCTTTACCACAAATTGAGCAGACAAAAGGTTTTTCGCCTGTATGCTTTCTCATGTGAATTATTAAACCCCACTTTGCAACAAAAGTCTTCCCACACTGAGAACATTCTGAGCGTTTCTTGCGAGCACGACATGTCCAGTCACCTTTCGAGCGTTCACCATCATCGGTGTTAGAAGAGTGTGATGTCAAGTCGTCACTATCTGACAGCGGAGCGAAAAGGCTGTCTGGTTGAGAGTCTTCAGAGTTGTCTTCATCACTTTCTTCACTCTTCACAGCGACAGGGGTCAGTGGAAACTTTGTGATGTCTGCCTCTTGCTCTTCCACCTTTACGTGAGGGGTTTTTGGCTGGTCAAGAGGACGGTCGACATCACTGATGTCTGCCGGACACAAAAAGACAAACACAGAAGGTTTGATTGCTCGAGTTAAGCGTCGCCTCGTCTTGCTCATTCGGCAGTTGTGATCTTTATCCTTGCTGAAAGGGTCATGCAATCAAGCCTTGAGGTCAATGTAAAAAAAATGCAAAGACCCTTGGTACAGCTAGAGTGTGGGGCCAGTTTATAGCACAAGTGAGCAAGAAGTGAACGAACCTGCACGGTAAGGCTTCTCGGAAACAGAGTCCAGTGGTTGGCGTTGTCGTTCGCTGTCCGCCTCTTTCTGTCCACAAAGTACCTCCGCGTTCTCTTCTTTCACACGTCTGTCACACATTTCCCGCGATGATCACAGCACTTTACGATCAAGTTTGATCTCTGCTGAGCGATTTGCAGATGGCAAGCGCGTCTCTTTGTTGGCAGGATAGCAAGCTAGGCTAAAATGAGCTAGGCTGAGACACTTCACGTACACTGAGACTAGTTTATCGAGACGCGAACGTTTCATTAAAAATGTTTTCCTCCAATCAAGTAGTGTCGGGAAGTCGCGTATCAAAAACGTACGTTTGGGACTATTTCAGAAAAAAAGGTGAGTCGATGGAGGCTATTTTTGCCGTGGAGACGTAGCCTTGTCGATGTTCTTTTTTTTCCCCAACAATCTTTATTGAACAAGTCAAATTACAATCACAGAAAATTCAGCGAACAAGTTATTAATACATATGTAAGCTTATGTATATTATTAATTATTATCATTTTATGTTTGAGCATCATATTATTTCATGTTAAGAATACCTAAATTATATTCTGTTGTTTAATAATTGCTTAGACATGTTTTTATGTTGATAGGTTCTGATTGGCTGTTGAAGTAAGAGAAGCAGGAAGTGATTTTCGTTCCGAGGAGTGTTGTGTTCTCGAACGTGCTGCGGTGCAAACGTCTTTTTTCCCCTTTGAATAAAACTGCATTGAAAGGATTCCATCTCTCCTTTTGCCGTTCGTAAAGTAGAGCTGTCCACTAAAACAACGAACCCCTCAATTTACACATACACAGTATAAAGAGAGATAAACAAAAAGAAGAGCCAGAGGATTTCAAACGAAAATTCAAAATAAAGAGCATCAAGTCAGAGTTTTAACCTCTTTCTCGTTTTTTGGAAACCGTAATAGAATTCAAATATTGCTTCGATTCTGCTTCAAAATTAAGAAAAGAGCGACTACATCTCGACTTGTGTATATGGAACTTAGCGAGAATATTAAATGTATAATGAAGACTTGTTTAGTCTTTTTTTCCTCATTTTTGAAGTAGCCAAACCGTATACGTATTTTTCCAGTACAGCGTAAAGTCAGAGTCAGTACGATCAATAATGAATCGGGATTTAGCTTTCCAAAAATTTGTTGGTATACGGGCATTGCCATAACAAGTGAATCATCGTCTCTGTGATCCTGAATAAAATACAAGTCTGAAAACGGTGGTAATGCTTTGCATTTATTCTAGAAAATACCACAAAGCGATCGTAGTTCCATAGGCCCACCCAAACGATAATATACTCCCACAGGATTCTCGAATTACTAAAACAATTCACACATCTATCAATCTTCATTTATTTCAAAAACGGATTCAATTTGTAATTGGTCATCAGTTTTAAATCTACTGCAGTAATGACTTTCGCCAGGAGAGGTCACTCTAACGGAAGCGTCAAGAACGGTACCCATTTTCGAAGCAATTCGTCACAAAACATGTATTTGCCCATCACTTGTAGTTGTGAATGTCAGAAATGTTCTTTTTGATTTGGTAAAAGTGAATGACGGGTTTATCTGCAACACATCCAGTCAAACTGCTTCATGTTTGGAAGGCTCTCCAGCCGGGAGAACGCACTGATCCTGACATTCTCTCATAGCCCACCAATGAGAACGGGACATCGACGCGCATCATCCAATGGTAAACGACCACACGAGCTGTGGGCGGAGCAAGGCGCAGAGCGTCGACACTGACATCACATAGCTAAAACAAACTAAGCGTCTACTCAAAAAAAAAAAAAAAAAAAAAAAAACTCAGCGTCGACTCGGCGCTTTTTGAAAAGAATGCTTCTTGAATTCGTTTGAACGTATCGAAGACTTGACTCTCTATGTTCGTCACTACTCAACCTGAGTGAAAACAACATTTATTCAAGTTTCGTGTCCAGATAAACTCGTCGCGGCGCACGTTGAAGCATCTCAGGCTAGCTTATCTTGGTCGAACATGCTAGCCGTGAACAAAGAACCGCCTTTGTTCGCTCCACATCGCGAAGCAGAGATCAAGTGTGATTCTAAAGTGGAGTGATGACCATCGTGTGAAAATGTTTGCAAAAAGTGTGAAAGACGAGTACGAGGAGCGACTTTGTGGAACAGAAGATATTAACGAGCCACAACGTCAACCAGTGGACGTTGTTTTCAAGAAGCCTCAAGCTGAACCACAGAGAACAGGTTGGCTCACTTCTGACACTCTTTACGGTGCCATCTATATTCAACTAAATTCGCAGAGGTTGCGAAAGTACTCCTACTCCATACTTCAATGGAAGCACAGACATGTGTGCAATGAAAAATAGTATTGGAAATGTACAAAGACTGATTCAACTCATTAAGACCCCGAAAGACCCGTTTTGATAACCGAAAAAAACTGATGTGCACACGAAATACTTTCCGTCTTTTTATCATCTTATAATGTGGTTGTTCTGACAAGAAAAAAAAGCCACTGCACAAATTATTTATTTATAATTATCTATTATCGCATCAGATACTCGGTAGTTTTTTCCCGTGACGTCACACATATCACGTTATTCACTGTAAATATTTAGCCCCATTTTACTGTTTTACGTCCTGGTTCAGTATCCTTGAAAAATATAAATACAAATATGAAATTGTGAAAGTGAAGTTAATCAGTCAACCAGTCTTTGCATTTCACTGACCGTCATTTCCCCGTATACGTTCATTCAAGATTTCATCAAGATAACGATGTGGGCTTGATGGTGCCCCCTTGTGGCAAAATGTGGATCCCTGAGAACCCATGTCAACGGGTTTGTCTTTATGTTCGCGGTACAATGAGTAACACATCAAATATATTTCACCCTAACATGTAAGAATCATAACACAGGAGATCACAGCCACAACAGCAGACTTGGCAGAGAAAAGCTTGACTTAACCAAACCATTTGTCTGTTTACTTGTGTGTGTCAGACAGCAGTGAAGAAAATCATCACAGTGTGCCGCGGCAGCAGTTTGAGTCCCCTCAGTTTAAACAGGAAGAGGAGCAAGAGCCCACCCACGTCAAAGAAGAAGTGGACGAGGCTGAGATCACCAAGTTTCCATTGACTGTCATTGTGAAGAGTGAAGATGATGATGGCGATGAAGCCCACTTTGGAGGATCCCAAGCTGACAGCCTCTTAGCGCCACTCTCAGATAGTGACGACATAACGTCGCACTCTTCTGCTGCTGATAATAATGAGCGCTCGAAAGTTGACGTGACATGTCACGCCAAAGGGAAACGCTTGGAATGTTCTCAGTGTGACAAAACGTTTGCCAAAGAGTATTTGTTAAAAATACACACCAGAACACACACTGGCGAGAAACCTTTTGCCTGCTCAGTTTGCGGCAAAAGATTCACTCAGAAGGGACAGTTAATCGGACACACAAGAACACACACTGGGGAGAAACCTTTTGCCTGCTCAGTTTGTGGGAAAACATTCTCGGAAAAGGGACACGTAAGAGTCCACGCGAGAACACACACGGGAGATAAACCTTTTGCCTGCTCAGTTTGTGGTAAAAAATTTGCTGAAAAAGGCAGTTTGATCAGGCACACAAGAACACACACTGGTGAGAAGCCTTTTGCCTGCACGGTTTGTGATGAAAGATTCTCGGTCAAGGTGGGATTGACGAATCACTTCAGAAACCATACTGGTGAAAAACCGTTTGTCTGCTCAGTTTGTGGTAAAGGATTCACTCAAAAGGGACATTTAATAACACATAAAAGGACACACACGGGGGAAAAAATTTTTGCCTGCTCAGTCTGCGGTCTCCGGGTAACTCAAAAGATTCATTTAACAACTCACATGCGAATCCACACCGGAGAGAAACCTTTTCCCTGCTTAATTTGTGAGAAAAGATTCACAGAAAAGGGAAGCTTAATTAGGCACACAAGAACACACACTGGAGAGAAACCTTTTGCCTGCCAAGTTTGCGCTCAAAGATTTTCTGACAGGGGACATTTAAAAACACACTTGAGAACACACACTGGAGAGAAACCTTTTGCCTGTCCAGTTTGTGGGAAGGGATTTGCAGAAAAGAGAAACTTGACAACTCACTCGAGGACGCACACCGGAGAGAAACCTTTTGCGTGCACTGTCTGTCCATTAACTTTCATTGATCGTTCTGGATTGAATAAACACATGAGAACACACACTGGTGAGAAACCGTTCGCTTGTGGTGTGTGTGATGAAAGCTTTAGTTTTAATTATCAGTTGATCAAACACAAGTGTGCTGGCGGGAAGAGCGGCAGCAAATGAAGGCTCAGATTTATTGTAAAGAGACGTAGACTCCGTGTGGTGAACTGTTGAAAAGCAGATTTGTGATTCTGAAGAAAATGTTCAGCAACCACGTACAGTCGAGAGTATTATGCAAAAGTCTTGGGCCACCGCAGGATTTGCTTTCGCGGTTGCATCATAATCATGTATCACTTGAAGGCCACTGAACTACGAATAAAAGCGAAGGCAATGAATGGAGCCAAGTGTTTGGGTTCATTTGTTAGCCGACATCTGGTTCATTGAAGACAAAGAACAGACGGGGCTTGCAAATATGACACTAGGCGCACATGATTCCATTGACCTACAGCAGGGGTGTCCAAAGTCGGTCCTCACGGGCTGCTGTCCTGCCTGTTTTCCAGCTCTCCCAGGAGCAATGCACCTGATTCAAATCATCAGGATCGTTTTAGAGCTGGCTGATGAGCTGATCATCTGAATCAGGTGTGTTGCAGCCGGGAGAGCTGGAAAACAGGCAAGACGGTGGCTCTCCAGGCCCGGAGCTGGACAGGCCTGACCTACAGACATACATCTTTCACAACAGCTGCAGATGTAACAAGCGCTTCACAGAACGGTTAACATAAAATAACAAAAAAATAAGAGAATACAACACATAATGTAGTCATCATAGTGACTTAGAATACATAAAGAATAGATTCCTATTGGTCCTATTTTATTGCATAATCCTGCTAACGGTACAGTGCCATGAAAAAGTAGTTCCCCTTTTCTCAAATGTGTATTTTTTTCCATCGTTTCCCCACTTCAGTGTTGTAAACAATTGTCAATGTCCGACAAAAATGACAAAACGTTATTTTTCATATTTAAAACTCCCCAAACATAATTACATGTGTGTATGTGTGTGTGTCTTTGTGTTAGTGAGAGACGAGTGGCCTATTTTCCGCCGCATGATGTCACTTTCAGCACGATTCGACCGCACGTGGTGTCCAAATTCTCATGAAGCCTGTCCAAATTCGTCATGGTTTACGGTCCACAGATGCTACATGAGGAGGAGCAAACACATTCATTCCAAAGGCAGACATTAAACAGCATCATGTGTGAATCATCAACATTTATTCAGGATCACAGATACATGTTAACAGCTTACCACAACCACTGAACCTTGACAAGTTTGGTAGAAATACAATTGAATTGAGAGTTGAGAAAGTCCAAGTTTCCTCAGTTTTCTTGATGTCCATCAGGTTCATGAAACGGCTGCTCTTCTCGTCTGCATGCACAATTCTGTCTCTTAAGTTGATGATTCCATCAATTCTTTGACAACACACATGACAATTGGCTGGTTCCTTGCCGGTATAAATTCTTGTTTGTTGTTGTTGCAGACCTTAATATGAATCTTTCAGCAAAAAACAAAAACAAAATCTAAGCATGGAAACACGTTTTACTCAGTGTGCGATCTCATGTGTTTCGCCAACCCTGAGTGATCACGGAAACTCAAACTGCAAACTGAGCATTCAAAAGGTTTCTCTCCAGTGTGTGTTCTTGTGTGAATTCTTAAATGTCCGCTTGTAGAGAATCCTTTCCCACAAAGTAAGCAGGCAAAAGGTTTCTCTCCAGTGTGTGTTCTTTCATGTGTTCTTAAATGTCCCTTTGTTGCAAATCTTTTCTCACAATAGGAGCAGGCAAAAGGCTTCTCGCCGGTGTGTGTTCTTGTGTGATTTGTCAAACTAATCTTCTGAGCGAATCTCAGTCCGCATACTTCACAAGCAAAAGGTTTTTCCCCCGTGTGTGTTCTTGTGTGCGTTCTTAAATGTCCACTGACAGAGAATGTTTTACCACAAATTGAGCAGACAAAAGGTTTCTCTCCAGTGTGTCTTCGTGTGTGTGCGATTAAATGTCTCTTTCCAGAGAATCTTTGACCACACATTGAACATGCAAAAGGTTTCTCTCCAGTGTGGGTTCTCATGTGATTTGTTAAAGTAACTTTCTGAGCGAATCCAAGATTGCATAAGGAGCATGCAAAAGGTTTCTCCCCAGTGTGTGTTCTTGTGTGTGTTATTAAATGTCCGTTTAACGAGAAAGTTTTGCCACAAACTGGGCAGGCAAAGGGTCTCTCTCCAGTGTGCGTTCTTGTGTGTCTTTTCAATGATGACATGTTGAAAAACAGTTTGTCACACTGGGAACATTTCGCGTTCTTGTTGTTAGCGCGACTTGTCAAACGACCTTTCGAGTGTTCATCTTCATCATCATTTCCATCATCAGTGTCAGAAGAGCGTGACATGATATCATCACTCTCCGATAGTGGTGCCAAGAGGTTGTCTGCTTGTGAGCCTTCACAGCGGTCGACATCACCTTTCTCATCTTCATTTTCACTCTTATTGGCAGTCAATGGAAATTTGGTCATTTTAACTCCCCGCTCGAGGTCTTGAATGATGTGGGGTTCCAGATCCTGCTGCTCAGGATGAAGATATTCTTTACTGATGTCTGCAGGACACAAAAGGACAAATACACATGGTTTGCTGAAGCTTTACTCAGTCAAGTCTCACATTTTGACGTGAATGCTGTGTGTCAAATTGATGACACATGATGTTTTTGGGCAATGTCTATCAGGAGCGTGTGTTTGAGAATCACATTAATTTTTCTTTCACAGGGGAATTACAAAATAATTTTAACGTGCAATATTGTAACTTAAGGAAGCCCTGTTCTCCACCGTGCCTGCGTGGGCTTTCTCTGGCTACTCCGATTTCCTCCCACATTCCAAAAACATGCGTGATAGGGCCAGCGTCCAGCAAACTTTCAGATAGTGGTCCTAGGCCACTGCGAATGTGCAACCCAGAATTATATTTCAGTCTGCAATTAAACGCGGCGACAGGATATGTTAAATGTAAAATGCCCAAAAAGTTCAAAGCACCTACGCACCTTTCCCGCCACTCTGCAAATATGATAAAGACAGGAGATTGTTGTCACATAAACCACCAGTAGGTGAAAACGGGCCATCATAGAGGTGGGTTGTCACACTCCTATCCTGCCATAAAAGGGGGCAGTCTCCTTTTACGTTATTTTGGATCCTTCTCTTGACTGGTGAGGTTGAACTATTACATCTCGGTAGGAGCTCTGCGGACCCGACTTGTGCTGAAAGAAGTAACGACAATATTGCAAAGAAAAGACTACCAGAACATCTGAACGTTACTTGCAGCTCGTCAAAGGCACTTAAAATGCACTGGTGAATGCAGACTCCCACTGAACACAAGTTTGAATGTGATTGATATTTTTCGACTGAGTCCAACAGGTCATACTGTAGTCATGGAAGGAAATCCTGTGCACGAAGTAGAGGAATTTTAAGGATTAAGAACAAAGGTATTTTACACAAATGACGAAAGCTTTTTGCAGTGAAGTAGGGCAAAGCATTCAGAATGTTAATGGGAAAAAAAGCCCACGAACAAGCTTGTAGGTGGCTAAACTCAAACAAGGTCGACGTAGGGGACTTCAGAAATTATGGGAAGAACGTTGTTATAAATACAGCGTAGTCCCAAACCAAGTGAAAGAAAGAAGTGAACAGACCTTTTCTGTGTGATTCATCCTGGGGCTTTTTGAAAACAGCATCCGGGCCTTGACGTTCGTGGTCGACTTTTGTTCCGCAAAATTCTTCCTCATACTCTTCTTCTTTCGTGCTTTTCGCACACATTTTGAGGCGATAATCACAACACTTTGAAAATGTGCGTGCTCTCGGCTTAGCCACGCGCTCAAAAGAAACGCGTCTCTTCGTTAGCGACGAGCAAGCTAAACTTAGCTAGGCTAAGCTACGAGAGTCAACGAAGCTTCGGCGTTGACGGAGACGAGTTTTTACTGACGATGATATAATGAACGATATATTTCTCTCGTGAAATACTAAAAGACGTACCGTATCGATGTTTCTGTTCAGGATAAATTCTGTAGCAATGATTTCGTGAGGCACAAGGCAAGGCGTGCATTGTTTGGTTTACTCATTCACATCATCTTGGACGTTCGACATCTGGTCCCGCCCACTGCTCGTGTGGTGGCTTACCATTGGACGACGCGTTCTGATGTCCTGTTCTCATTGGTGGGTTGGAGAATTAGTTTGAATTGCTTGACCGTTTAATGGTTGAATGAACAAATTCCTGTTATCCGCAACGGAAAATACAGTAACTCATTTTAACAGGAAGGACCACACTCGCGTGTCCATTTTAGTTACAGCACCACAGTTAGTCACTTCTCACACGAAGTGCTTCACATGATTGAAACGCAGAACGCCCAACATTTTACAGTCAATACAAGGAGGTAATTTTTTTTAAAACACTAATCTTAAATCAAAACAATAAAATCTTTCTGGAATGCTTTTCGATACAAACGTCAGTTTTCAATAACGTCTGCATGCAGACCAGGGTGTACGGTTCACATGCAGTGAGTGCCACAATTTAATGGCGAGACTCGCAAATAGGAGCCAGAAACTTTGTGGTAAAACGTGACGGGACATTTGATTGGTAGAAGTTTGGAAATAGTCAAATGGCAATCATTCAAAAGCCATTTCATGCGACTTAATTGGGAATGGAAAAGTATAATTCAAGCACAATTATAAACATTTAGCTTTGTCATGAGCACAAATCAAGGCAAAATAGACTGCCCCCCTTGCCCACAAATGAAGGGCATTAGTGTACTATTACCATCATTGCATCTTTTCTTTTTTCAAATTTATTTGAGTGGCTACAAACCTCCCACACACACACACACACACACACACACACACACACACACACACACACACACACACACACACAGAAACAAAATCAGTCAACTAAACAGGGGCACACAACACAAAAAAACCACTCATAAATTGGAGCAATCATAGTTCAAGGCACCACTATCAAGTTGCCATTTAATTTTAGTCAGGATTATGATAAAATACCTCCAATTTTGGAAATTGTTGGCTCATTCATATTTATTTTCGATGAATTGACAGTTCACATAATTTCGCAACCCAAGGCTCTTTTTCTTTACTTTTTTTTCCATCTCGCGTGAGAGACCGTAAAAATGATCACCGATGGGACATTGTGACTTTCCAGGAACATTGTAGAGGCGATCAAAATGTGAAACCTGGCAGAGATTTATCAAAATAAAGCATTAACTGTTCTTTCCTAATTATTGTGAGCAATCGTGAACATGATCGGCGTCTTCCCAAAAACAAATATGGTAAACGATTCATAATAACACATCAAGGTTATTTGGGCATATTTGTTATTTCAGAAGTGTCTATCAATCAGTACCCAGGAACTGGCTCTCAGTTATAAAAAGGTTGGTGACCCATGATAGATGGATGGGTGGATTCAATGATTGGCGCTCTTCTCCCCAGCACACTCGTGTTTGTCCATCTGATACTTATAAGCAAATCATTGATCACAGGCACTGCAACCGAATGCTTTCTCACCGGTATGTGTTCTCAAATGTCGAACCAAAGCTGAATTGTCACTGAAGCTGAAGTCGCAGACTGAGCAGGCATAAGGTTTCTCTCCAGTGTGTATTCTTGTGTGCGTTATTAAATGTCCCTTCATGGAAAATTTTTTACCACAAACTAAGCAAGCATAGGGTTTCTCCCCAGTGTGCGTTCTTGTGTGCCTAACTAAACTTCCCTTGACAGAAAATTGTTTTTCACAAACTGTACAGGCAAAAGGTTTCTCTACTTTATGTATCCTCATGTGAGTTGTTAAGTGAGCCCTTTGAGTCAGTCTAAGATCACACACTGGGCAAGCAAAAGGTTTTTCTCCGGTGTGTGTCCTCATGTGATTTGTTAAACTCACCTTTTGAGTTAAGATGAGACCACATACTGAGCAGACAAATGTGTCTTCCCCTGTATGTGTTCTTGTGTGTGCGATCAAATGTCCCTTCTGAGTGAATCTCTTACCACACACCGAGCAGGAAAAAGGTTTCTCTCCAGTGTGTGTTCTTGTGTGTGTTCTTAAATGTCCCTTCATGGAGAACCTTTTTTCACATATTGAACACGCAAAAGGTTTCTCACCGGTGTGGGTTCTTGCGTGTCTTTTCAACGCTGACTTGTTGACAAATGTTTTGTCACACTGAGAACATTTCATGTGCTTGTTGTCAGCGCGACATTTCATCTCACCTTTCAAGTGTTCATGATCAGCGTCAGAGGACTGTGACATTATGTCATCACAATCTGATAGTGGAGCTATGAGGCTGTCTGATTGGGATCCGCCACAGTGATCTCCACCACCTCCTTCCTCGTCATCACCTTCACTTTTTATGACAGTCAACGGAAAGTCGGTGGATTCAGCCTCCTGCTCTTTCTCTTTGATGCAGCAGAGCTCTGGCTCTTCCTCCTCATTCGTTTGAAAGGGTTCCTGTTCCAGCTGCTCAGAAGCAAAATATTCTTCACAGATGTCTACAGGACACAAGAAGAAAAACAAGCATGGTTTGGCAGTCAAGTTTTGCTGAGTCATGTCTCATGCGGTGCCTCTGATGTTGTCTGCTAATTAATTAATTATTTAATTCCAAACCACATACTGTATTAAGCTTACAAAAGATTTTCCCCCAGTATGAGTTCTGGTGTGTTCTATTAATTTGTGCATTTACCGTGAATCCTTTCCCACAAACTGAGCAGGCAAAAGGTTTCTCACACATGTGCGTTCTCCAAAGATTTGTTAAACTGTTTTGTTTTTTTGCATGAATGCAAGATCACACACTGAGCAAGAAAAAGTCATTTTCTCCAGTGTGTTTTTTTGTGTGCTATTAATGTCCCTTCTGAGTAAAAACCTTTACCACAGTCTGAGCAGACAAAACTTTTCTCCCAAGCATGTGTTCTTCTGTGTGTCCTTAAATGTCCCTTCAGAATGGAACTGTTCACATGAACTGAGCAGGCAAAATGTTTCTCCCCTGTGCATGTTCTGATGTGTGCTATGAAATGTGTCTGAGTCTTTTATCACAAACTGAACAGGATTTTTTTTTTCTCTCCCGTCTGTGTTCTTGAATGTCTTTTCAGTGACAACTTGATCAAAAGTTTGGTCACACTGAGGACACTTCAAGTGCTTGTTGTCCATGTGACATGTCATATCACCTTTGGAGTGTCCATCATCATCATTGGTGTCAGGAGAGTGTGATGTTGTGTCGTCACTATCTGATGGTGCTACGAGGTCGTCTGCTTGAGATCCTCTACAATGGCCGTCATCAACTTCTTGATCATCATAATCTTCATTCTTTATGATGGTCAATGGAGAGGTGATGATATCAGCCTACTGCGTTTTTAATGTGGTGCGGCTCCAGCTCCTTCGTCCCTTTAATTTGAGAGGGCTGCAATTCCTCTTCTTTCATTTGGGGGTGCTCGGGCTCCTGCTGCTCGAGGTGAAGACACACCCACGCAGGACGCATAAAGACCCTGCCGGGGGAATGTGAGCCAAAGTTGTGGTGGCTCTGTCAGAAGGGGTCCTGGTCCTGTATATTCACGCTATAATAGATGCAATTTGTGCAATTGTATTCATGGCTATAACTGTGTCCTGACCTCACTAAAAAATGCACAAATTCTTATTAATGCTTCAAAGAATAACGCAGTTGCAAAATGACTTGAAAAAAATGCGCGTGCCTACTTTCACGTCCTTCTTATGTATGTATGAGCTATGCGTCTTAGCTCCTTAAGCAGGTCTATAATAAACGTGGCGGGAATGATGTTGAAAATAAAAAGTGGCAACAAAATAATTGAACGCAAGCGAACAAACCTTCTCCGTGTGTTATATGTTGAGGCCTCTTGAAAACAGCGGCCATCCGTTGACGCTCCGCCTTTTTTGTTCCAGAGAGTTCCTCCTCGGACTGTTCTACTTTCACGCGCGTTGCACACATTTTCAAAAGATAATCAACACTTCATACTCAGACTCGTTCCCTTGCTGAGCGTTGTGTGGCTAACAAGCGCCTCTCTAGTTAGCAGCTAGGAAGCTAAGCTAACTCGAGAAGGTCCTACGTCTGTCGGGACGAGTTCATAACGAAAACACGTAGCGATGTTTTACAACAGTACAGCTCGGACTGCGTCTTGGGCTTAGTCTGTCCAGTACGAATACAGGAAGAGATACGAAATATAGCCCCGTGTCAAAAAGTGTTTAGCACCCCTCAAAAAGTGTCTGGAGCGCTGGAATGGAATTCGGACGGCAAGTCCACTTGGACAAACTACGTGCTGGCGCTACGATTATAACATTCGAAAACAAACGACGAATTGAACAAACAGTTTAGGCGAATACGCACGGAATTAATGTTTCGTGGTTGCATGGGTTGTGTTCGAAATTCAACCACTGCTTACACTCTAATCGCCAGTTCCTATTACGAATGAACGTCTCCACAAACAGATTCTCCAAACTCTCTAACATGAATTTACTAATAAAAGTGCTTTTTGCATTTGTACGTAGCTCCTCTCTCCCAATGTTAAATGCCAGGCGGAACGTAAGGTCCAGAAACCCAGCAAGGTTTATGTTCGCCTCGAAGTGGACTGACCGGCGATCAAAGGGAGCCCCCTCGTGGCTACTAACCAGAAAACCCGCAACTTTTGGTAAAATTCACACTAATAATCCAAAATACGAGTTTCTGGGACCTGACCAATCGATACAGGCCACCTCTTACGCAAAGAAAAACGGGATAGGCTGCAGCTCACCTTTGACCCCATTGAGGATAATCGTAACGTGAACGGACGGACGGATGTGTGTCATCAGTTTTAGACTATGAAAAAAAAAAATTATTTGGAAATTGACCAACTTGGAAACATACACTATAATTACCGGTACATGATTGCAATTTATTTAATATACATTTCTAGGCAACGTTGCATGTTTTGTATACAATAAAACAGGTAAACAAAACATATCAGGCCACTTTGTAACCCAGCGCATTCATAAACATCTTCTCATTGATCGAAGGGGTCATGAATATGTTTTCTTGACAGAACCAAGTACAGATCAAGATTTGGCGCTATGATGTTGATTCATGTCATGAATGCATGAAAACAAGCATCAACGCAAAGCCCAAATGGCTGAATCAAAGAGAACAAGTACAATTCAGCTTAGTTGCATTGAGCCTCGATCAAAATTGGACATTTTCCCGGTTTCAACATTTGTATTTGATTCGGCCTTATATTCCGGATACACTTTTAGAGCTTGTTTTTTTTTTCCTGTCACAGTTTATTTAAAGCTTCATTACTTGCTGCTCTTTTTACCAGGACACTTGTGTCTCTTGATTTGATCCTTCCGAGAGAATCTTTTCTCACAAGCGTTGCAATTGAACGGCTTCTCGCCGGTGTGAATTCTTGTATGTGTTTTCAAAGTGCACCTTTGAGCAAATTTTTTCTGGCAAATTGAGCAGGTAAACCGTTTCTCCCCAGTGTGCGTTCTCATGTGTTTCACCAATTTCGAACGTTCACTGAAACTGAAAGTGCAGACGGAGCAGGAAAAAGGTTTCTCGCCAGTGTGTATCCTTGTGTGTGTTTTTAATTGTCCCTTGATAGAGAATCTTTTACCGCAAAATGGGCAGGCAAAAGGTTTCTCACCTGTGTGCGTTCTCATGTGAGTTGTTAAATTAATCTTTTGAGCTAATCTAATACCACACACCATGCAAGAAAAAGGTTTTTCCCCAGTGTGTGTTCTCCCGTGTCTGTTCAAATGTCCCTTCTCCGCAAATCTTTTCCCGCAATCTGAACAACTGAAAGGTTTTTCCCCTTCGTGACTTCTCACGTGAACTTTCAAATTCCACTTGGAGCTAAAAGTTTTCCCGCACTGAGAACACTGCCAGCGTTTGTCACTAGCGTGGCATGTCTTTTCGCCTTTTGAGCGCTCATCGTCGTCATCGGTGCCAGGCTGTGACCTGTCGTCAGTCCCTGTGAGGAGAGCTACGGCGCCGTCTTCTTTTGAAACCCCGCGGTGGTTTCCGTCACATTCCTCACCCTTCACCCTGGCCAAAGTCAATGGAAACTTGGCAACATCGGCCTCCTGCTCTTCCTCCTTAATGCGGGACGGCCGTGGTTCCCGCTGCTCAGGACCAAGATAGTCTTCACTCATGTCTGCAGGACACAGAAAAGCAAACACACACATTTTGGTAAAGTCTGCTGAAATGAATACCACACAAACAATTGTATGTTTTTGTATTTTCGCAGAGTAGAACTTGTCAGCATTCGCAGGGGGACTAGGAGAATAATTTGGGACCATTTCTCTTAAGAAAACTGTTGCAGTGCAGCAAAATTCCTGTCTAGAGTGAAAAGCTCTTCTTAGGTTGTGCCAAGCAACAATGTTGTGGTCAGGACTCAATACATAAAGTTGTGTGAAACTGGAACATTTTCAACAAGTATCTCAAAAAGTCTTGATGATCATTAGTCCAGAGTTAAACAAATTGCCTATAAATGGAGAACGTTGAGCATTGTTGCTTCTTCTACCGTGAAGTGGAAAGTGCAGAATACATTTTCTCACGTTATGTTCATCAGAACAGATATATTTATGGTGAGGTTGGAGACTCGCGTTTATAAATCCTGTATTTGGAACTAGAAAATCAGCTGTTTTCACAGTCGTCAACAATCAAAATGTGAAATCTTTGCTCCACGAACAGAAAAGAAAAACCCAGAGACATGCTCAACCTGATCAGGACCTGTACAAACCTACTCGGGGCTGTACAAAAACAGCGTCCAATCGTTCTCTTCTTTGGTTCCGGAAAGTTCTCCCTCGTTCTCTTCTCTCGCACTTTTTGAACACATTTACAGACGATAATCACAAGACTTTACACTCACCCCTGATCTCTGCTGAGCGATGTATTGAAAACAAACATGTTTCTTTGTTAGCAGCTAGCAAGCTCAGCGTAGCAAAATAGCCCGAGAACCTTCAACGTGCAACGAGACGAGTGTATCCGGATACGAAGCCATAAGTAATGACTTTGTAGTACGTTAAAACGACGTTGGACTCATTTTGTCGCGACTTTACTACGTGCAGAATTAATCTTGGAAGAATACATTGGATGAAGCTCGAGCGGTACAAAACGTCCATGGGAGTAGAGCAGCCACGAAAGTCGTACGGAATCCCACTTGGCCAAATGATGGGTACTCGACGAAAACGTTGGATGTGGCAAAGTACTGTGCTCCGATGGACGAAGCGGCTCGTTAATTTGATGCTTACAACGGATCAACCGTTTAACTCTCAGAGCCAGTTCTCATAGCATTATCATTCACCTAAACTAACGTTTTCATACTATGCAGATTTCCAAAAGGCAAGCGACAGAGAATGCAGTCTGATGGCATTTTCAGTGACAGAAAGTGTGTGTATGTGTGCGTGTGTGTGTGTGTGCGCGTGTGTGTGTGCGTGCGCGCGCGTGTGCATGTGAGATTTATTTCGTCGCTATAAAATCACTTGCACTTGCACTAATTTCGAGGTAGCTCGAACCAGGGCGAATGCTCTGAACATCGAAGCAACAAACCAAGACACAGAGCGGGCATTAATTCCAGTCAATAGATTAAAATATATGGCGTAACCCCAACATTGAGACAGCGTCGTAGTTTGTCCAAGTGACCGTGCCGTACAGCAGTTTCTGTTGCAGCTTCACTTCCGTGTACGGTTTGTGTGAGACAAAGGCGCTCCAATTACAAATCCTCCCTAAATTATTAATGGCATACTAACAATATTGTTAGTACATCGCATGACTACTTTTATTGTCTTTTAAGTCCAAATAAACTCGTCTCTGTGCACGTCGAAGCGTCTCGAGCTAGCTTAGGTTAGCCTGCTAGCCGCTAACAAAGAGACGACTTTGTTGTCCAGATATCACTTGAAGCACAGGTCGCGAGTGATTGTAAAGTGTTCCGGCAATCGTGCGAAAATGTGTGCAAAAAGTGTGAAAGGAGATTACGCGGAGGAACTTTTTGGAACAAAAGAGGAGTGCGAGCGACAACATCAACGACTGGACGCTGCTGTCAAGGAGCCTCGCGATGACAGAGCAGGTTTGTTCACTTCGTCATTTCTACTTGACGCAAATTGTGCGCATTTTTTTCCACAACGGAATCTCATGACAACATGCTGTGCGATGTCTAGTACTGCCGGTGTTTTGGTGGCTCTACAGCTGTCTCTGAACCCAGGGCACGGCAGCCTTGATTCAGGCCACCGTGGACATGACAGAATCGAGGGGCACTGGGCAGGATGGGCAAATGTCATTCGTACTTTGACACCATAACAACTCGTACACCACACAGTGTACATTGTACAAAACGTGTGCGGTAATTTGGAAACATAAAAAGATCACTGGGCAAAACTGATTAAAAAAAAACATAACCACTTTAGCATTTTAAAGTACACAATCAATTCCTGCCCCACCTGATGAAAAGATCACAACAATTGTATTCACATTGAACGTCCTCCTGGATTTGTGCAGTTCTTAATGCCACCAAAATTAATCAAACAGATTAGAAGGATGAACCACACACATTTTATGTAATTTGAATCCATTGCTCATCCTCATCAATATAGCAATAAGCCCATCACAAATCTCAGTAATTTGCACTGTATTGCTCTCCTTCTCACCACAAATACATCAGTAACACTGACTAGTGTTGTTAGCGTCAATTGGAACCTTGGAGAATGACTCTGGGTTGGGTCGCTAAACCTGATGCGCAAACACACAAAGACCTCTCTTTGAGCGAAAATGCCCCGGCAATCATTTTCTTCTTCAGGCTTAGCGGTGATTGCCATTTCAAAAACAAAGATTTTTTTGTTTTTGGTTCGTGGGGGAGTTTCTGTATTCAGCCACCAATAACGTTCATCGCACCAGTGATGGTTGCCTACTGCTGTTTTTGCTGAAGAATTAAAGTGAATGTGCTTCTCAAACCTAATCAAAGCATCAAAGTCACAACATGAGACTTGACTGAGCAAACCTTGACTTTAGCAACCCACGTGTTTGTCTTCTCGTGTCCTGCAGACGTCAGTGAAGAATATCTTCATCCTGAGCAGCAGGAATGGAGCTTCAGGAGGGAGACGCAGGAGTCAGAACAGCCCTACGTTAAAGAGGAAGAGCAAGAAGCTGCCATCACAGAATTTCCTTTTCCCAGGGTCATTGTGAAGAGTGAAGATGATGATGAGCAAGATGAGTGGCCGCTGCTTCGTCCCAGTCAAAGTGATGAGCAACATAAAAATCACCACGTGAGACTCGACTAAGCAAAGCTTGACTTGACCAAACCACGCCTGTTTGTCTTCTTGTGTCCTGCAGACATTGGCGAAGAAGATCTTTGTTCTGAGCGGCAGGAGATTAAAGAGGAAGAGCGGGAGACTCAGCTCACACAGTTTCCATTGGCTGGTATCATTGTGAAGATTGAAGGTGATGGCGAGGAAGAAAGTAATGGAGAGCACCGTGGAGGATCACAAAAAGATGGGCTCTTAGCTCCACTATCAGACTCTCCTGACACCGATGATGAACACTCTCCCGGTGATGCGGACACATATTGGAAATGCTCGCAGTGTGGCAAAGTATCCAGTTCAAAGTGGGGCTTGAAAATACACATGAGAACACACACCGGGGAGAAACCTTTTGCCTGCTCCATTTGTGGGAAACGATTCACTCAAAAGGGACATTTACGAGCACACACACGAACACACACTGGGGAGAAACCTTTTCCCTGCACAGTCTGCGGTCTTGTCTTGAGTCAAAAGGTAAATTTGACTAATCACATGAGAATACACACTGGGGAGAAGCCCTTTGCATGCTCGGTTTGTGGTAAAAGATTCTCTGTGAAGGGACATTTGAAAATCCATACAAGGACACACACTGGAGAGAAACCCTTTGTCTGCTCGGTTTGTGGTCAAACCTTCTCTCTCAAGGGACATTTGAGAACACACACAAGAACACACACTGGAGAGAAGCCTTATCCCTGCTCAGTATGTGGCAAAAGATTCTCTATCAAGGGACATCTAGTAGCACACACCAGAACGCATACCGGGGAGAGACCTTTTTCCTGCTCCGTGTGTGGTCTTCGATTAACTCAAAAGATTAGTTTAACCAATCACATGACCATTCACACAGGGGAGAAGCCTTACGAGTGCTCATTTTGCGGTAAAAAATTCTCAATAAAGGGACAGTTGATGACGCACACCAGAATACACACCGGTGAGAAACCTTTTGTCTGCTCCGTCTGCACCGTAAGTTTCAGTGATCGTTCGGGATTAGTCAAACACATGAGAACGCACACTGGGGAGAAACTGTACTCATGCTCATTTTGTGGCAAAAGTTTCTCTCAAAGATGCACTTTGACAATCCACACCAGGACACACACCGGTGAAAAGCCGTACAGTTGCGATGTTTGCGAGAAAAAATTCTCCCGTAAGGATCAGGTGAAGAAACACAAGTGTGTTGGTGAGAAGAGAAGCGATCAATGAAGTGTAAAGAAATGTTGAGTCTTTGCGATGAAGTGTCCAAGTCTTTCAAACAGTGAGTGTGTTCACTCGCTCTTCTCGAGGCCTCAATGCTGTTCAGATGAATTGTCATTGCTTTCTTTGGCCATGAGTCCTTCAACCATCCGTGTAATTTGTATTGAAAAGTGTGAGACACTTGACTTTCGTACAGAACCTCCGAATATGATTAAAAAACGGAGTCAGGAAAATGTGGCCGATTGAGGAATCATTTGTACTCTCTTAACAGCGTTACATGTCAGGTCACGTGCACGCACCTGTAGGAGACCTGCACCGCATGTTGGGAGTGATGTCTCACAGGTCATTTGCATACACAGTCGAGCTGTGCGATATAACGCCACACAATTTTAAAATGTCGGACTGCCCGACATGGTTTCTGTGGTGAGTTTGATGTGCAGATATTGTTAGCGCCGCTGATCTGAGACAGCTTGCTATGGTGACATCCTAATGCCTCGCCCGGCAAGCATGACCAGTCAACGCACTACTTCATCCAACTCTTGCATGAGTGTAACAGTTGGACTGAATCGAATTTGTATTTATTCCTTTATCAGTTTGATTGTTGTTGTATATAACGTGTGTTTTAGAAATAAACGGAGAAAGGTTCAGAGACAATTGCAATTCATTTCATGTCGTGACTGGGATTTGAAATGACATTGATCAGGCTATAAAATCTTGTCCATATCGCCCAGTGCTCGAACTCAGCGTGGCTCACAAATGGATTTCCAACTTGGAAACACATTATCAACAATCCACATCCGTTTTTTATATTGAATCAAATTTGCAAATGCACGCACACACACACACACACACACACACACACACACACACACACACACACACACACACACACACATACATCTAAAACAATGGCAACACCAGTTATAAATATACAGACAAAACATTTTCAACAACAAAAATGTATAAAATAATAATAAAATGCATTAAGCTCTAAATTATGTTGTTTGTCCTTAGAAACCACTCTAATGTCTTGTTCATCAACATAGAAACTACTTATACTGATGATTCGGTAAACTTTCACTTACCCTACAGTGGAGGGGCTCTGGCTCCTTTTCGGCTTTAATTTCCGAGGTCTTTAATAGCTGGGAGCTTTGGATCCTCTCCCTCTTTAATGTGAGGTGACACAGACTCGTGCTTCTCAAGATGGCGAGCTTCACCTAGGGCTGCAGGACAAGAAGTTTGGGAAAGTTAAAAAAACAAACCACTATATCCTAGAAAAAGACCCTCTTCGTGCGTTTTCTATTTGCATGCCCGTGCAAACAGGGCATGGGCAAGGGTGCGTGCGAGACATGTACAGACTGGGGAGTGTGCCCACCTGTGCGCAAGGAAATGATTGACATCCCCCGCCCACCAGTCGCACTTTCTGTCTCTACGGTCTACAGTCATTCAGTTATAAGAACTACACAAGTGAGAGAGTGAAATAACCTGATCTGCATTGGTGCATCTTGAAAGCAGCGTCCACTTCTGAGCGCTGTCGCTCGTTTCTTTCGTTTGTTCCGTAAATGTACTCCTCCCTCTTTCACACTTACTGTACACATTTTCACACGCTAGTCCTTGATCTAACGTGTCTCAAACTGAAAAAGCAAAGCTAAGGAAGCGAAGGAAGTTTCAACAAGCACCGACACGAGGTTATCCAGACGTGACGACATTCCAAATGATGTAACACGGCGTTTTTGTGACGACCGCACGGCGTCGAAAGTACAGTCTTAGGTTCAGTAATTTAGGACGAATTCTTGGAAGATGTACGGCACCCTCACTTGGACAAAACTCTCGGAACATTGTTCTGTACATCAAAGCGCTTTGAGAAAAGTGCAGCGGGGACGGCTGGGCATCAAATCGTCTCGTCGTTTCGGCCAAACAATGTGGCCCCCACTCGCGGTTCCTTATTATCCCTTCCTGTATTAATACGAACACTTTACACAGTCCGTTCTATCTCCGCTGCGATATGACGAGAACGAGTGACAATGTCAACAACTGGACTGAATAAGAACATCCACAAGCGTGCTGAACCCTGTATTCAAGAAGCCTCAAGTTGTTTTACGCAAAGAATGTTTGTTCTCGTCTTATGTCGTTTGATAAGTTATTACCTTTGGAATTTGGGTTAATTTTGAATGAAATTCTCATTCGCGTAGTCGAAAATCCGGGTGCTCTATGAAGTCATTGCTGCCGCCATTTTGAGTTTTGAGTCGAGATGGCGTCCAATACGCCGTGCCTACGTGGCGGCCATATTGGCAGGGGCCATTTTCCCATCAAAGGCAACGCATGGACTTTGATATTGAGTCGCAACGTGTCTGGCCCGTTTCGCAATCGATTTTCATTAGATTTACTTTGTTGTCTATGTAAAATGGTGTGCTTTCAATACAGAACATTTTTTTCCTATCTATGCAAGTTCCTGTGGCTGAGCATTAGTTATCATCTCTATCTCTTGAAATCACTTTTGAGCTTAGAATTTGCTACTTGAAACAAACACAAACTGTGTCAAGAATTCTTTGCTGCCACTAGTCTTTGCCTATAAAGAAACTTCTTGACTCTCATCCGGTGTGGAATATGCCTGTCAAAGGCTATATTGTCATTCTCTTCCAAAGATGGAGAGGCTAAGTGGAACTTGAATTTCGATATGTGAACAAAAACACAAAACCTAAATCAACACTTGCTGCAAGTCATGGAGAGGAAGCATTCTAATGCGCTTATAAACAAAATGTATTATTATTATTATTATTATTACGGAAAACCGACTACAAAATGCCTTACATATGCTGCTTTATCACTTGACATAAAGATACAGAGCAACAATTACTTTGTCAAACAAAGTAAAGATGAAGTCATACGATAAGGGTGACCTGAAATCTTTTGACTTTTATAATTTAAATAATACATTGAAGACAAAGGAAATTGTATATGCAACTCATTAAGAACATGCTTCACTAAATTAGTCAAAAATAAGTCAGGAGGGCCAATTCTGTCCTGGGCTGCTCCCTGGACACTCTGGAGGAGGTGGGCAACAGGAGGATGCTAGCTAAGCTAAAAGCTATGATGGACAGTCCTTCCCACCCCCTCCAGCCCGTCCTGACAGCACTAGGTAGCTCCTTCAGCCAGAGACTGTTACACCCGCGCTGCAAGAGAGAGAGATATCGCCGCTCGTTCCTACCCACTGCTGTCAGGCTGCTGAATAAAAAATAAAATGATGTGGAAAACAATTGTAATTAGCAAAGCCACCTTATCAATATCTTTATTTATATTTAATTGAATGGTGTACATCGAAACAGTAACATTCATTTTGTGAATGTGAAGACTTTGTTTTTCTTCTTTCTTCCCAATCTTGCTGCTGTAGACTGTAAATTTCCCCAATGTGGGACAAATAAAAGATATCTTATCTTATCTCATCTTATCTTATCTTAAATACTTCTGCTGAAAGGAGCTCAAGCCTTGTTTGACAAAGGCAGCACTACGTCTTGACTGGAACTCTCTCAAGGATTGCAGAACTTGATGTGCACACCACAGAGACAATCTCTTCACAATTTCATGCTGCTCTTCTCACCAGCACATTTGTGTCTTGTCAGCTGAAGCTTCACATGGAATCTTTTATCACAGATATTGCAACTGAACGGTTTCTCTCCAGTGTGTGTTCTCGTGTGTGTTGTCAAATATGACCTTTGAGTGAATCTTTTACCACAAATTGAGCATGAAAATTGCTTCTCCCCAGTGTGTGTTCTCATGTGTCGAACCAAGACTGAACCGTCACTGAAAGTTAAGGTGCAGACTGAGCATGCAAAAGGCTTCTCTCCAGTGTGGGTTCTTGTGTGGGTCTCTAAATGTCCCTTCTGTGTGAATCTTTTACTACAAACTGAGCAGGCAAAAGGTTTCTCTCCAGTGTGCGTTCTTGCATGTGTTCCCAATTGTCCCTTCTCAGTGAATTTTTTACCACAAACCAAGCAGGCAAAAGGTTTCTCTCCGGTGTGTATTCGCGTGTGTGCATTTAAATGTCCCTTGAGAGAAAACCTGTTCCCACAAATTGAGCATTCAAACAGTTTTTCACCAGTATGTGATTTCATATGTATCACGGACTCTGAGCGTTCAATGAAACTTATGTCGCAGACCGAGCAGGCAAGAGCTTTTTTTTCAGTTCGCATGTGTCTGTCTAACGATGACTTTTTGCCAAATGTTTTGTCACACTGAGAGTGAGAACATTTCACACGTTTGTTGCCAGCGTGACATGTGATGTCACCTTCAGAATCTTCATCTTCGTCAGTGTCAGAAGAGTGTGACGTTATGTCATCACTATCTGAAAGCGGAGCCAAAAGGCTGGCTGCTTGTGGTCCTCCACATTCTTTACCTTGTTCGTCATCCTCTCCATCATGATCATCTTCAGTCTTCACAATGACAGTCAACGGAAACTTGGTGATATCAGCCTCCTCTTCTTCATCTTTAATGTCGGGTGTCTTGGGCTCCTCTTCCTCTTTCGCATGGGGGACCTCTGGGTCCTGCTCAGGATGAAGATCTTTGCTTATATCTGCCGGCCACAGGAAGACAAGCATGGTTTAGTCAAGACAAATTTTGCTCAGATTTACATCACGGGATAAACTGCAATCTTGAGGCCATCCTTGTTTCTCGTCACATTCTCTTCTGAAGTCAGGTGCACAAAGGAAGACCTGAGCACAGTAGCCCATCCACAGGCTACCACAGACAAATTCCTCATGTGTTTTTTACATACTTGGCCAAAAAAGACGATTCGTATTGACAAAAAAAAAAAAGGAGAAAGGAGCACCCCCCACAAAAAAACACAGCGAACGTACCGAAAGCGTAGCATCATCTTGCAGTGAATATTGAATACCATAGTAAACCTTCGAAGAACTATTGTAAAAGAATGACGCTTGTGATTGAAAAAGCGAGAGGAGGAAAAGAACAAACCTGCTGTGTGTAACACAACTCGAGAATCACCGACTTGACGTTGACGCCCGTTCTCCGCTCTTGTTCCAAGTTCCCCCTCATACTCTTCTTTCACACTCCTCGCACACATTTCCGAGCAAAATCACAGCACGTGATGACGCTTGATCTCTGCTTAGCGATGTATTGACAACAAACGCATCTCTTTGTCTGCGGCTAGCACGCTAAAGTACGCTGAGCTCGCCGGATAAAACTCTACGTGCTCTGAGAAGAGTTTAGCGGAACACGACGATCAGTGAATGACGTTTTAAACCAGTTAAGTGTCGTCGCCTCAACACGTTCAGTGCAGATAATTACTAATTGTGAAAGCACCTTTGTTGACAGAAACAAATCCGACATTTAAGTTCATCTGCAGTATATATGTTGTACGGCAAATCCACTAGGACAAACTAGCAAAATGACTTATTGCCACTACTACACAGAGCTATAAAATGAACCGTGTCTCTCGGAACGGATAAATCCATTCGGCTGAGATCAGAGTTGTATTATGAATGTTGTGAGTATTTTTTTTAATTGTCATTATTATTATCATTATTGCACCACTGACGAAAAAAACATCAGCACAAAGTCACTGAGGGCGTCTCGGAACGGATAAATCCATTCGGCTGAGATCAGATTGTATTATGAATGTTGTAAGTATTTTTTTTAATTGTTATTATTATTATCATTATTGCTCCACTGACGAAAAAAAAACATCAGCACAAAGTCACTGAGGGCAGAGAAGAATATTAAAAAGCGGACACGAAGGGTTTTATTTTCGCGGTAATAGGTCAGCCGCATACTTGCTTCACACACCTTACCAGTAAATGGCAGTAATGCATCTGAAATACTGTATTCTCGCCGACCACCATAAAACTCCCTATGACGAAGAAGAAAAGAAGGAGGGGGAGGAGGAGGAGGAGGAGGAGGATGGAGAGGGGGAGGAGGGGGGAGGAGGAGGCAAAGGTGGAAGAAGAAGACGAATAAGCAGGAGAAAAACGAAGAAAAATGAAACAGCAACAGCAGCAAAGGGGGCGAAGAAGAAGAAAAGGAAGAAGAGCAAGAAGAAGAAGAAGAGGAAGGAGAGCAGCAAGAAGAAGAAGAAGAAGAAGAAGAAGGAGAAGAGGAAGAAAAAGAAAATAACTGTACAGTACACGTATTAGAAGATAAGGCGTTCACAATTACAGCACTTAACATGACTGCGGATAGGATGCGAGCAGTACGTTTCATGACTACTTAACGTGAGCAAAATATCGTTCAATAATACTGTAATTCTTCCTGTACGAGTAAACTCTTCTCAATTTACCTTGACACGCTTCTCCGGTTAAGTTAATTTGGCGTAGATCGCTAAAAAAATTGTTTGGTGTCAAATTACCTGTTGCGATGGATGACAAATAACGTCGCCGTTGTTAGTAATGGCAGGTCAGCGAAAGGACACAACAGCTAATCGTTCTTTTGAAGATTGTATTTATCCAAAGACGGATGGCTGTTGAGATGATTCGAGCGACGATGCCGCAGCTACGTGTTAACTTTTATTTCTTGAATATTTGTTTCTCAGGTCGACTTGGAAGGCCTTTCCACGCGCCGTTGCAATAAGAGCCAGCGCAAATTGCGGCGGGGACCGGAGTCGCGGCAGCCCTGACGTCACGCCCACTTAGGCCGCGATATATCGCGGTATGTCGGAACCGCTGCCTCCAGAATGCGTCGCTCCAAGCACCCGCCTTTGCATTCCCTCGTTCCCTCGAAGATGTCGCGACCCCATTTGAACTGCCGTTTCTCATTCCATGACATTGTACGTGTTTATAACAGGGTTCTTTTTGTCCTTATGTGTTTATACACGACTTATCTTTGTTAGTGCTCAATATGTACTCATAGAATCTATAAATGCGTACATACAACCATTGATATGATTGATTTTTGACGTATATGATGCTTTACACCAGTATTGCTATAATATTTCCATTTCCCTGGTGGATATCAGTTGGTGAGTTTGTACTTAGACTTAATGGACTGCTGAAGGAACATAAATGGAATTTTTCAACTGCCTACATATAAACCTGCCCCCCCCCCCGCCGAAAAAAACAAAAAAAATTTAAAAAAACAAACGTCCTTCGTTAAAGC